>NW_023397516.1:0-102419 GCF_004126475.2 Phyllostomus discolor
AGGCCCACATAAAAGGTTAGAAACATTCCAAACAAACAACCAACCCTACGTCTACAAGAACTCGAGGACCAACACAAAGGCAGCCCAGAGCAAGCAGAAGGAAGGAAATAACCAAGATCAGAGCAGAATTAAATGACATAGAGACTAAAAGCACAATTTTAAAGATCAATGAATCCAAGAGCTGGGTCTTTGAAAAGATAAACAAAATCGACAAGTCTTTAAGCAGACTCATCAAGAAAAAAGAGAGAAGGCCCAAATAAACACTCTCAGAAATGAAAGAGGAGAGATTACAACAGATACCACAGAAATACAAAGGATTGTAAGAAATTACTATGAAGAACTACATGCCAAGAACGTTGAAAACCTAGGTGAAATTGGCAACTTTCTAGAAATTATAATCTTCCAAAACTCAATGAAAAAAAGCAGAAAGCCTGGACAGACCAATAACAACAAAAAATTGAAGCAGTAATCAAAAATCTCCCAACACACAAAAGCCCTGGACCACATGGTTTCACAGGAGAATTCTACAAAGCATTTAAGGAAGAGCTAACCCCTATCCTTCACAGACTATTCCAAAAAATCCAAAAAGATGGGAATCTCCCAAACTCTTTTTATGAGGCCAACATCATCCTAATTCCAAAACCAGATAAAGACACAACAAAGAAAGAAAACTTCAGGCCAATAGCATTGATGAACATTGACGCTAAAATCCTCAACAAAATCCTGGCAAACCACGTCCAACAATACATTAAAAAGATCATACCCATGACCAAGTGGGATTCATTCCAGGGATGCAAGGATGTTTCAATATTTGCAAGTCAGTAAATGTAATACATCACATAAACAAAAGCAAGGACAAAAACCACATGATCATATCAATTGATGCAGAAAAAGCATTTGACAGGATACAGCACCCATTCATGATAAAAACACTCAGCAAAGTGGGAATAGAAGGAGGATTCCTCAACATAGTAAAGGCCATATATGAGAGACCTACAGCCAACATCATACTCAATGGGCAAAAATTAAAATCTTCTCCACTAAGATCAGGAACAAGGCAAGGGTGTCCACTTTCACCCACTTCTGTTCAATATAGTACTGGAAGTTTTAGCCACAGCAATCAGACAAGAAAAAGAAATAAAAGGAAAGCAAATCAGAAAGGAGGACTCAAAACTGTCACTGTTTGCAGATGACATGATAGTATACATAGAAAATCCTATAGACTCTACCAAAAACTGCTTGACCTAATAAATGAATTTGGGAAAACAGCGGGATACAAAATCAATATCCAGAAATCAAAGGCATTCCTGTACACCAACAATGAACAGCAGAAACAGAGATCAAGGAAAAAATCCCATTTGAAATAGCAAAAAGAAAAATAAAATCTAGGAATAAACCTAACCAAAGAGGTAAAAGACTTGTATTGAGAAACTGCACAACACTGAAGAAAGAAATCAAGGAAGACAAAACAAATGGAAACATATACCGTGTTCATGGATTGGAAGAATTAATATCATTAAATGTCCATACTACCCAAAGCAATTTACACATTCAATGCAATTCCTATTAAAGTTCACAGACAGAACAAACACTCAAAAATTTATATGGAATTATAAACAACCCCGAATAGCTGCTGCAATTTTGAGAAAGAAGAGTTAAAGTAGGAGGGATCACAATACCCGACACTAAACTATACTACAAGGCCACTGTAATCAAAACAGCCTGGTACTGGCATAAAAACAGGCACATAGACCAATGGAACAGAACAGAGAGCCCAGAAATAACCCCAAGTCTCTATGGTCAATTAATATTTGACAAAGGAGGCAGCAACATTAAATGGGATAAAAATAGCCTCTTCAACAAATGGTGTTGGGCGAACTGGACAGCCACGTGCAAAAAAATGAAACTTGAGCACCAACTTACACCTTATACAAAAAATAATTCAAGGTGGATAAAAGACTTAAATATACAACGTGACACCATTAAAGTCCTAGAGGAGAACGTAGGTAGGAAAATCTCAGATATTTCATGAAGAAACTTTTTTACTGACATGTCCCCTCCAGCAAGGGACATAAAGGAAAGAATAAACAAATGCGACCTCATCAAAATTAAAAGTTTCTGCACAGCTAAAGAAAACAGTATCAAAATTAAAAGAGAACCAACTGTATGGGAAAACATATTTGCCAATGATACCTCAGAAGGGTTTAATCTCCAAAATATATAAAGAACTTACACTACTGCACTCTAAGAAGACAAGGAATCCAATTAAAAAGTGGGCAAGGACTTGAAGAGACACTTCTCCAAGGAGGACATACAGAAAATCCAAAGACACATGAAGCGATGCTCAATATCGCTAGCCATCAGAGAGATGCAGATTAAAACCACAATGAGATACCACTTCACACCAGTCAGAATGGCCATCATAAACAAAGCAACAAACAACAGTGTTGGAGAGGTTGTGGAGAAAACGGGACCTTAGTGCACTGCTGGTGGGACTGCAGACTGGTACAACCACTATGGAAAGGAGTATGGAACTTCCTCAGAAAACTAAAAAGGATCTGCCCTTTGACCCTGCGATTCCACTGCTGGGACTCTATCCTAAGAATACTAAAACACCAACCCAAAAGAGCCTATGCATCCCAATGTTCATAGCAGCACAATTTACAATAGCTAGATGCTGGAAGCAACCAAGATGCCCATCAGTAAATGAATGGATCAAAAAACCATGATACATTCACACAATGGAATTCTATGCAGCAGAAAGAAAGAAGGAGCTCCTACCCTTTGCAACAGCGTGGGAGGAGCTGGAAAACATTATGCTTAGCGAAACAAGCCAGGCTGTGAAAGACAAATACCATATGATATCACCTTTAACAGGAACCTAAATAACAAAACAAAGAAGCAAGCAAAATATAACCAAAGACACTGAAATAGAAGATAGGCTCACGGTGACCGGAGGGGAGAGAAGAGGGAATTTAAGGGGTCAGTGGGAAGGGCTCACAGGAACAAACTTAAAGGGCACATGGTCATAAACTAAGGGAGGTGGTAATGGGAGGGAAGTGGGGGGTTGGGAGGGGGTGGATTGGGATTAAAAAGGGAAAACTGCATTTGAACAATGATTAAATATAATAAAAAAAAGAGAATGCTACGGGATATGACGCCCATTGTTGTCACAAGCCCCTCCATAACAGCACTGCATGAGGGTTAGAAACAATAGTTTTTTCAGTCTGACCATCAATGCCACTGGAGAATGAGACCTAACATTGTCTCCAGTCCCGTCCATAAAGGGATACGGGAGGCTGAGATACAATGGTGTCTTAATCATTCCATTAGAGTAATGTAGTGGCTGAGACCCAAGGTCATCTGCAGTCCTTCCTAAGTGGATTAGTGGAAGAGATCCAACTCTGTCTTCACTCTGTCTGTAGGAATGCTGAAGGCTGAAATACAAGGTGTCTTCATTCCTCACATAGGTGAACTACAGAAGGCTGTAACCCAACTGTGTATTCTGCCCTCTATGGGAGCTCTGCCAGGGGATGAGATACTACGCTGTCTTCAGTCCCCTTAGGAAAGAGCTGCAGAAGGCTGAGACACAACAGTGCCTTCAGTCGCCCCACTGTAGCACTGCAGGTGGCTAAGAGACAATATTGTCTCTGTCCCTCCAAATAGCATTGCAAGAAACTAGACACATGGTGTCTTCAGTCAGGCCATCAGTGGGCTGCAGGAGGCTTAGATGCAATGGTGTCTACAGATCTTCCATGTGAGTACTGCAGGGGTCTGATACCCAACAGGGACTTTAGTCACTCCAGGAAAACATAACAGGATGATGAACCTAACAGTGTCTTAGTAACTTGGTCAGGGTACTGCAGAAGGCTGAAGCTTAATATTATCTACAATACTTCCCTTATAGACCTTCAGGAGGCTTTGATCCAATGGTTCCTTTCTCTTCCACATAGCACTGCAGTAGACTGAGACCCAAGATTTTATGCCATCCTTCCCCATTGTGCTGCAGGAGGCAGACAGCCAATGGTGTCTTCAGTTCCTCCATCAGAGCCCTGAAGCAGTCTGAGACAAATGGTGACTCCATTCACATCAAAGTGCTGCCGAATTCTGTGACCCAACAGTGTCTTCCATCAAACCCTTCAAGTGCTGTTGCAGGATTAGAGACAATCGTGTCTTCGTTCCCTCTATTAGAGAGCCCTGCAGTGGCTGAGTCCCAATAATGTGTTCAGTCCCTCCGTCAGAGAGCTGCAAGAGGCTGAGATCAAATGGTAGCTTCATTTCCTCCATCAGAGCCCTGCAGTTGGATGAGACACAATGGTCTTCAGTCCCTCCATCACAGCTCAGCAGGCGTCTGTGAATCAACAGTGTCTCCAGTCCCTCCTTCAGAGCACTGCAGGAGCCTGAGAACCATGTACTCAGTCCCAACCTCAGAGCACAGGAGGAAGATGAGGCTCAGGTGCTGTCTTCAGTGCCTTCAACAGAAGATTCCCAGAGGCCAAGAACCAGATGTTTTCAGACCTCTGATAGAGCACTGCAGGAGGCTAAGACCTGATGATGTCTTCATTGCTTCTGTTACAGGCAACAGGAAGCTGAAACAAAATGTTTTCTGTCTCCCCATTAGATTTCTGCAAGAGGCTGCTATTCAACGTGTCTTCAGAACCTCAGTCACAATGCTGCAGGTCGCTGAGGCCCAACCATGTCTTCTGTTCCTCCATGTAGGCTGTAGGGTGCTGTGACCCAATTGCTTCTTCAGTCCTCCCACATAAACCCAGACTGGATTCCTACAGGAGGCAGAGAAACAAACGTGTCTTTCAGCCCTTCATATGAGTGCTGCATGATTCTGAGTCTCAATGTTGTTTTCAATTATTCCATCAGAATGCTGCAGAAGGCTCAGACCCAAGATGTCTCCCTTCCATCCATAAAAATGTTCCTGCAATATTCTGAGGCCAAAAATCTCCTGCAAGATTCTAAGACCAATCCCTGCCTTCAGTTTATCCTTTAGAGTGCTGAGGTAGGCTGAGATCCAACAATGCCATTCCGATCCAACAAGGTCATTCTGATAGAGCACTGTAGGATCCAGAAAACCAACACTGTCCTCTTTCCCTCATTCAGGACACCGGAGGAAGCTGATGCAATGGAATTATCAGACCCTTCATAAGAATGCTGCAGGATTCTGTGACCCAACAGTGTCTTAAGTCCCTCCGTCAAAATGCTAGAGGAGACTTAGACCAAAAACTGTCCTCATTCACACCAGTAGAGTACTGCAGGTGACTGAGACCCAATGGTG
The DNA here is from genome assembly GCF_004126475.2 of Phyllostomus discolor. NCBI lineage: Eukaryota > Metazoa > Chordata > Mammalia > Chiroptera > Phyllostomidae > Phyllostomus > Phyllostomus discolor. Next base: position 5,288 of record NW_023397516.1, read on the forward strand.
TCTTCAGTCTTTCATTAAGAGTGTGGAGTCTGATAGCAAGTGCTCAGTACCCCAACTGGAGTGCTGAAGGATTCTGAGAAACAACAAAGTTCTCAGTTCCTCCATCACAGCTCTACATGATGACAATGAGACCCTAGGGTGACTTCAGACCCTGCACATGAGAGTGCTGCAGAAGGCTAAGAACCACTGGTGTCTTCAGTTGTTTTTGAAGGCTATATGACTGAATTACAATGGTGTCTTGATCCATTCAAAAGAGTGCTGCAGGAGACCGAGACAAAATATTTACAGCAGTCTCTCCTCAGAGCACTCCCGGAGGCAGAGAACAAACAATGTATTCAGCCCCTACTGATGTAGTAGTGCACTTTAGGAGGCTGAGTCCTTTGGTATCTTCACCTCTCAACAGCACACTGCAGTAGGCTGACCAAAAGATATCTCCAGAGCCTTCATTAAGGCACTGCAGGAAGCTGAGAAACAACATTGTCTTTATTCCCTCCATCATAGCCCTGCAAAAAGTAGAGAACAAACAGTGTCTTCAGCCCCTTCATCAAAGTGATGCAGAAGAGGAGTTTCCTCAGCCTTGGTGTCTTTGATAACTCAGCAGAGGGATGCAGGAGCCTGAGTCTCAAACTTGTTTTCAGTCCCTAAGTTAGAGCACTGCAGGAGGTAAAGTAGCAAGGGTGTTTTCAGATGTTCCATCAAATCACTGCAGGAGTCTGAGACAAATGGTGCCTTAATTACCTCTATTACACCGTTAACAGAGGCTGAGGTAAAATGGTGTCGTTAGTTCCTTCATTAGCTTGCTTTAGGAGGCTGACATTTAACAGAGCCTTCACATCTCTCAGCAGAACACTGCAAGAGGTTGAGAGAAAATGGTGTCTCAAATCCATTCATCACAGCACAGCAGGAACCTGAGACTTTATGGTTTATTCAGTCTCTCCATCAGAGGGCTGCAGGAGGCTGTGAACCAATGGTGTCTTCAGTCCATCCAGCACAGTGCTGCAGGATACTGAGGTCCATTGTTGTCCTCAGTTCCTCCTTCATATTACTGCAGGAGCCTGAGACCAAATGGTTTCTTTAGTCCATGTACCAGAGTACTGCAGAAGGCTGACATCCAACATGTCTTGGGACCATTGGACAGAACACTTCAGTGAGGCTGAGAGTCAATGGTGTCTTCATAAGAAAGCTGAAGGGGGTTGATACCCAATGATGTCTTCAGTCCTTCGATCAGAGCATTGCAAGAAGTTGAGACACACTGTGTTTTCACTCAACCCATAAAAGTGCTCACGGAGGCTGATACCTAAAAATGTCTTTAACTCTTTCATCAGAGTGCCACAGGAGACTGAGATCCATTGGTGTTTCATTTCCTTTAATAGAGTGCTGCAGGAGCCTAATTCCCAAATATATCTTCATTACTTCTGACTGACTGCCACGAGTTGTACTCCTAATGTTTTCTTCACCCCTCAGTTAGAGAGATATAGGAGGCATAGATACAATAGTGTTTTCATCTCACTGGTAGTGCACTGCTAAAGCCTGAGACCAACATTTTCAGTCATCCCTCCTCAGAGATCCTCATGAGGCAGATAACAAATGGGGTTCCTCCATCACAGTGCTGCAGGAGGGTGAGAAAAAGGCTGCCTTCAGTCCTCCCATCAGAGGGCTGCAGAAGGGCCTCATCTGTGTATTAACACCACATAACACCCCATAATAACACCACAGGAGGATTAGATTAAATAGTATCTTCAGACCTTTAATCAGCACTGCAGGAGGCTGTGATACAATCACTCCAGTGACTCCACCTGATTGCTGCAAGAGGTTGATACCCAATATGTCCTTTAGTCCTTTAATTAGAGTGATACAAAGAGGCTGAGACCCAAGGTATCTTCAGTCCTTCCATGAGACTGCCACAGGCGGTGAAGATCCAAAATTCCTTCAGTCCCTCCATCAGCTCACTGCAGTGGGCTGTGAACCAGTGGTGTCTACAGTCCTTCCATCAAAGTGCTGTAACTGTCTGACACTGAATGATGTCTTCTGTTACTCCATTAGTGGGCTACAGAAGATTAAGATCCACCGATGTCTTCATCCACCTTGACAACGCTGAAATCTGAGACCAAAGTTGTCTGCAGACTTTTCTCAGACCACTGTAGAAGGCAATGAATGAATGGTGCCTTCATTCCCTCCATTAGAGTGCAGAAGGTGTCTGAGATGCATGGTGTATACAATGCCCCCAAGACAGATGTAGGAGGCAGTGACTAAATGGTGTCTTCCTTCCTTCCTTCCTTCCTTCCTTCCTTCCTTCCTTCCTTCCTTCCTTCCTTCCTTCCTTCCCTCCTTCTTTCCTTCCTTCCACCAGAGGGCTGAATTAGACTGATATGCAAAGGCATCTTCAATCTCCATCAGAGCTCTCAGGAGCCTGAGACACACTATATTTTCAGTACTCCATCAGAGAGGTGCTGTAGGCTGAGATCCAGTGGTATCTTCAGTCAGTTTAGCAGAATGCTGCAGGAGACTGAGATCAAATTGTCTCTTCTGTCCCTACATCAGAGACTCCAGGAAGTGGAGACCCAATGGTGTCTTCAGTCCCTTAATTAGAGCCATATGGGAGGCTGACACAAAGGTGTCTTGAGTTCTTCCCAAGAATGCTGGAGGAAGAGGAAGAGACACAAACATTTCTTATGTCCCTACATCAATGTGCTGACAACTAGGCTGAAAACAAATGATTTCTTTGGTACTTCTGACAGAGTTGTTAAGGAATCTGAGATATAACATTGTTTTCAGACCCTCTGTTAGAGAGCCACAGAAGCCTGAGATAAAACAATGTCTTCACCCTATTGTTAGAGCAATGCCAGAGGCTGAGAAAAACACTTTCTGCTATCCCTAGTCACAGCATTGCAGCAGGTAGAGTAACATGGAGTCTGCACTCCCTCTATCAAGGGCTACAGGATGCTGAGAGCTACAGTGTCTTCAACATCCTCATGGAGAACTACAAGTGACTAAGACAAAATGGTGTCTTCCATACCTTCATCATAGCACTGCAGGAGGCTGAGACCCAACTCTGTCTTCATTTCCTCAAAGTGCTGAAGGAGGCTGGAATCAATCAGTATCATCAGCCCACTATCAGAGCACTAAATGAAGCTGAGACACAAAATGTCCTCAGTCCCTCAAGATTCTGCAGGAGACAGGACCCAATGGTGTTTTTGACCCTCCACTGGAGGATTACAGGAGGCTGAGACAGCAGGACTGTCTTCAGTCCTACTCTGAGTGCCTCAGGACTTGGATAACCAACAGTGTCTTAGGTCTGTTGGAGAGAGCACTGTAGGAGGCTGAAATCCAACGGTGTCTTCAGTTTCTCAGAGAGCTGCAGGGCGCTGAGATCTAATGCTGTCTTAAGTCCCCCATCAGAGTGCTGCAGGATGTTGACACCCAATGTTGTCTTATGTCCCTCCATTAAATGCCTGCAGAATCCTGAGACCCAATGTTGTCTCCATTCCTTCCATAGGGATTTGCAGGAGGTGGATTCCCAATGGTATCTTCAGTCCCTCCCTCAGGGTGCCGCAGGAGGCTTAGAACCAAAAATTTTCACTCCCAACAGTCTTTCCATTACAGGGCTACATGAAGGTGAGTTCTAATGGTGTTTCCATCCATCTTTTAGATCGCTGGAGGTTAATGAGACACATTTTTGGTAGTCTCTCTTCAGTGCACTTCAGCACCTCCATTCAGAGCACTGCAGGAGGCTGAGACCCTACAGAGCTTTCAGTCCCTCCCTCAGAGCAGTCAGTGCTCAGAGAATGTACATGTCCTTCACTCCCTCGCTCAGAGTGCTGTAGGGAGGTAGGGCTCAATAGTGCATCAGTCCTGCAATCAGAGTGGTGGAGTAGTTGAGGATCGACCGTCTTCAGTGCCTCCATCACAGAGCTCAGAAGTTTCTGGCACAACAGTGTCTTCAGTTCCTCTGTCAGAGTAATGCAGGACACTGAGGACAAATGGTGTCTTCCATCCCTTCATCAGAGCATCACAGAAGGCTGAGATCCAGGTATCTTCAGACACCACATCATAGCACTGTGGCAGACTGAGACACGAACATGTCTTCAATCACTCCATCAGACCAATTGTAGAGTCTGAGACCCAGTGATATCTTTATCCCCTCGTCTGTGTGCTAAAGGAGGCTGAGACCCAAAGGTGTGTCCAGGTGCGCTGTTACCGCACTCCAGGAGGCTGACACACAATGGTGCCTTCAGTCCCTTAATCACGGAGCTGTAGCAGGCTTTACCTGATGTACTATTCAATTCCTCCATCAGAGCACTGAAGGAGGCTGACAACCAACATAGTCTTCAGTAATTCCATCTGAAGGAGGAACTCGAGGAGGGTGAGATATGATGGTGTGTACAGTCCCTCTATCAGAGTGCTGCAGGAGCCTAAGACCCAACCATGCTTTCAGTACCTACTTAATAGTGCTGGAGACAGCTGATATCCAAACCTGCATTTGGTCCCTCTGTAAGAGTGCTACAGGAGGTTGAGACACAGTGCCTTCTCTCCCTCCATCACAGCGCTGCAGAAGCCTAAGACCCAGATATCATCAGTTGCTCCATCGCACTACTGCAGAAGTCTGAGACCAAAAGGTGTCTTCAGTTGCTCAATTAGACTTTCAGGAGGCTGAGACCCAGTAGTATTCAGGTATCTCCAATATATCACTGCAGGAGCCAGAGAATTAATGGTGTTTTCAGTCCTCCCTCATACCACTGGAAGAAGCTGAGACCCAAAGCTTTCATTCTCTTACAGCATTGTCAAAGGCTGAGGTCCAGGTGTCTTCAGGTGTTCCATTAGATTGCTATGGGAGGCAGAAACCCAATGGTGCCTTCAGTCTCTTGGTTATAGGGATTCAAGAGGCTGTCCCATCAGTGTCTTCATTCCATCTGTCTGAGTGCTGAAATAGACTGAAGCCCAATGATTTCCCCAGTCCTTCTGTTAGAGCAGTTCAGGAGACTGAGGCACAATAATGTTGTCAGTCCCTTCATCCCAGCTCTCCAAGTGGTTGTAACAGAACTTGGTGTACACTTCCCCCATCACCGTCCTTCCACAGGCTGAGAGATCACGTAATCTTAAGACTTCACCTGAGAGCCCTGATGGAGGTAGAGACCAAAAAGTGCCTTTAGTCCCTACATCAGTATGTTGCAGGAGGATGAGACACCATGGAGTCTACAGCCCCTCCATTAGAGTGCTGGAGGAAACTGACACATGGTGACATCAGGCCATCTGTCACAGACCTGCAGGATCCTAGACTGAATGATGAATTTGGCCCCTCATCAGTGTGCTGCAGGACCCTGAGAACCAATCATCTTTCTGGTCTCACATACAAAGTACAGCAGACCCTGAAAACCAAAAGCACCTTCAGTCCTTAGTCAGAATGTTTCAGGAAGCTGAGAACCAATGGTTTCCATGATCTAGTGATCACAGAGCTGAAGTTGGCAAGACCCCATAGCTCTTTCTGTGCCTCCATCAGAGTTGTGGAGGTGGTTGAGGCCCCATACTGCATTCTGTTCCTTGTCAGAATGATGCATGAGATTAGACCCAAACTTGCTTTCAGTTACTCCATCAGAGCAAGCAGAAGCCTGAGACCCAATGGTGACTTCGATCATTCCATAAAGGTACTGCACACGGCTGAGACACAATGATGTCTTAGACCCACATTGAGAGTGCTGCCGGATGCTGAAACCCAACAGTGTCTTAAATAACTCCAGTAGTGTACTACAGGAGGCTGACACCAGTTATGTTTTCAGCCCCTTTATAAGAACACCACAGGAGGCTGAGACAAAACAGTGACTTCAGCTCCATGATCAGAGTGCTGGAGGTAGCTGGAAAAACAGTGTTCAGTCCCTCAATCCCAGAGTGCTGCAGGTTGTGACAAAACATAGTCTGCAGTCCTTGCATCAGAGCCCTGCAGGGAGCAGAGGCACAACTGTGTCTTTAGTCACTCCACCAGTATGCTGCAGAAGGATGAGAAACTATGGTGTCTTCAGTCCCTCCATCAGAACACTGTAGGAAGGTGAGAAAGAACACTGATTCATTATGTTCGTGACCCAAGTGTCTTCAGTCCCTCCAACAGAGGGCTTCGAGGTCAAAGACCTGCGACAAAATGGTGTCTTCAGGTAATTCATTATAGGCAGGAGACTGATGCACAATGGTGTCCTAACTCCCTCCATCAGAGGGCTGCAGGTGACTGAGACATAATGGCATATACATACCCTCAGTCAGATTCTACATGAGCCAGGCACCAATGGTGTCTTCAGATACTCCATGAGAATGCTGCAGGCAACTGACACTCAATGGCATCTTCTCTTTCCATCAGAACGCTGCAGGATGATGAGACACAAAGATGTCTCCAGTGTAGCTATCATAAGGCTGTGAACCAAATATGTCTTCAGTCCATCCATCAGAAAGTGACAGGAAGATGAGACATAATGGTGTCCTCAGTTCCTCCATGAGAAACCTGCATTGCTCTGAGACACAACGATGTCTTTCATCCCTCCTTCAGAGTGATACAGGAGGCTGAGACCCAATGGTGTATTTTGTCCCTCTATTAAAACTTTGCTGAAGCCTGAGAACAACTTTCTGTAATCATTCACTCTGAGTACTGAAGCTGGTTGAGACACATAGTGCCTTTTGTACCCAAATCAAAGCATGGCAGGAGGCTGAGGTTCGGTGGTGCCTTCAGACTCTCCATCAGAGTTGTGGAGGAGTGGATGAGACAGAACAATGTCTTCATCCTTTGGTCAGAGTGCTACAGGTGACGGAGACAATATGGTGTTTTCAGTTCCTCCAGAAGAGCAATGGAGGAAGCTGAGACCCAGTATTGTCTTCAGTCCTTCCTTCTGACTGTGCTGGAGACTGAGAATCTCTGGTGGTGTCTCTGTTCCATTGGACAGAACACTGCAGGAGGTGGGGCTGAGACCCAATGGTGTCATCAGTCCCACCACCAGTGCTCACAGGAGCCTGGGCCCCAGTGGTGTCTTCAGACCCTCCATCAGGGAATTACAGGAGGCAGAGACCATAAAGTGTGTTCATGCTCTGCATCAGAATGCTACAGGAGGCTGAGAACCAATGATGTCTTCAGTCCTTCTATCCGAATGCTACAGGAGGCTGTGATGTAATGATGTCTTCAGTGTCTCCATAAGAGTGCTCTGGGAGTCTGAGACCTAGTGATGTCTTCTGTACGTACTTTAGCGGGCTACATGAGTCTGGGATTCAATGATGTCTGCACCCCTCAGAGCACTTCAGAATCCACAGATCCAATGGCATGTTAGGTTCCTCTATTAGAGCACTATGGGTAGCTGAGATCACAGTCTATTCACAGGCACTCTAGTCCCTCATCAGATGGCTTCAGGAAGCTGAAATCCAACAGTCCTTTGTTGCCAAGTCACTGCAAGGGGCTGAGACCCAAGGCTGCTTCCCTGTCATTTCTGCTGTTTCACAGAGCACCTGCCTGACTTTAGCTCCCCAGGGCCTCCAGCAGTGTCTGTGCCCTATCACTCCTGAATGAGCAGCTGTGTTTAGAAACCTGGGGAAGATTTGTTCCCATGGTGCCAGGCCCTTTTTGGTCCATGTCAGCTGGACTGGGTTGACAAGGACACCTCTTTCATAGACTCTTTATTTCCCTGTTTGGGTGGAACTTAGAGACTTGACTATTCTCCTCAAGGGCCTCCCTGAAATGCCCCATCTTCCCCCTGACATGCAATGTTTTCCAAATGCAAGAGGTCTGAGGGAAATATTGGCTGAGACAGCAGCCCTGAAGATCATCCTCATACATAACAAACATTTCAGTGTGAGTGTGACACATCCATGTTACTACACATGCACCTATCATCTACCTACAAATCTGGATATTTGTCAATAGCTTCATAGATATGTTTATACATTTTGACCCCTGTATGTGTTGTGTGTGTTTAATATGCACTTATATTTGAGAAAATCTTCTAATGGTGAAAAAAGCTTATTTTGAAAGGCAATGAATTAAGAAGCTTTGGATTCTGCACACACCTGAAAGAAGATATGTGTGGGGAAAAAATTACTCTGAGCACACACTAAAACATGTTTTAAAAGAATTAACTACACACTTTCCTATGCTCCTCTTGTCCCTTTCCTGTTATGCCCCTGTAAAATGTCTTAACTTTTCCCTAAATACTAAACTCTGAAGTTGAGGGAAAATTCAGTGGAACTTTGTACACTTCTCAAGGTGTAGCTCAAAACATGTGATTTGCTAAATGAGCACAAAGAGAATAAATGTTGTGTTACCTTTCTGATGTAATGGAGGGATACTCATAGGTAGTCACCTGGTCATCAGGAGCTGAAAAAATGTGGTAAAAAAACATTACAGTCTGCCATGTCTAGGTTAAGCACAATTCTATGTATGTCTAAACCAGTTTCTGTGAACTGCTGTGAGCAAGTTTTCTTTTTCTTGTCTGCTTCATGGTCCTTTGTACTCTGGGGAAATGACTCTGATATCTGTGTCTCCCCAGTCTATAGCTGTATGTTTAGAGTCTTGTTTTAGTTATCTTTCAGCCCTGAAACACAGCATGATGCCAGTCTCATCCCTCAGTCCTCCACTCAACATGTCCGTACCATGCTTCCTCAGCCTCCATGCTATACATTGACTCCCTGGTCTAGGTCATTCTGTGTTGTGAGTTGCTGTCCTGCACCGTATACTGATCAGATGCACACCACCTTCTCTCTGTTCAGACTTAAGATATCTCTAGACACTGTCCCCTAAGAGTAAAATCCACCCTCTCTGGTCAAGCAATTAATGTGCCTTTGAAAAGCATTTTTTTTTATGACAATACATAACATAACACTTTCCCATTTATATCCCTAAGAGGACCAGGTCTTCCAGTCACCTGGTAATCCTGCCTGCACACACCCAAGAGGAATATAAATTCACCATTCTGTACACTGACCTCACACTTCCCCTTCTGACTGTGTCCCTCTGTGAGTCTCAGGCTCAGCACAGGGCACCACCATGCACACAACTTCTCAAGCCAAGCTCTGAGGCCTGTCTCACGTCTACATCTGGGTACCCACCCAGGTCCCTGTTTCATCCACATACACCCTCTTTTTCTTTCCCCAACTTATCCACCTTCCCTCCAGCTTCTCCACAGAGCTAGATTAAAAAAATGCATCCTGGTTCCCATCTTTCATTTCTGACTACAGTGATGTTGCTAAAGCCACCAGCTTTCCCATGCACTGAAAATACTTTCCCTTTTCTGCACCTCTGCATGTTGCATAAAGGCCACATTCCAGAGTTCAATGACCACAGCTCTGCAGGACTCCTATGCCTGATAGTTTACATAACCCTGCCCCTTTCCTAACATTGCACCCTTCAGGCACCTGCCTACAAACAGGCACCATCTCTGCTTGCCCTGGGAGGCTCTGCCCTAGATGATCCTTCTGCCAGGATGTCCAGTCATATAAATTCTCTACTTTTTTCTCTTGCCCAACTTACTCCTGGAATCTGGGATTACCCAGGAGGCCCTCCCACCCCCGCCAGAAGAAATACAAAGCTTCTGCTACTGCCTCTTCCACCTGGTGCCCACCCCATTCTGCCCCAAACCACTGGCTGTTTGAGTTACTGTAACTCATTTCACCAAGAGTCAGTCGGCATGCAAGCTATGATTCATAGTTTAATATTCAGATTTGATAATGAATTTTGTTATTGACATATATGCAAATGAAATATGTGAATGACCCATCTGGCCAGTAATGTAACTTGGTATTCAGAAAAATTTGATTACACTGCAACCCAGTGTTGCAATTTAAAACCATGAAATAGAAATTTCACTACTGTATTGTCACTTTGCGTCTCCTGGCATCTTAGGAGGAACACAGAATGAAGGGAATTGGGTAGATGAGGCAAAGTACTGGCATTGCTGAGGGTTGATTCTATGCCAAGTGCTCTAGGCAGCATCATAACACACAGAGAAAACCAGTCAGCACAAGCTTAGAGACTGTGCACCTTTTGCTCTCAGACAGTCATGACATTTAGTGGCTCCTAAGATCATATACTTATTTTCCCAGGTTGCCTCATGTCAGAGTTAGAGTATAGGAAGTATCCTCCATCATATTATGACCCTGTCACAGCTCATGGCAATAAAAGTTTACAAGAGAGGTGGTGGAGAGTAGAAATTCTCCCCATGGTAACAATAGTAATGTGCTAAAAGGAGATTTTCTTTGCCCAAAGAAACTATTTTCAAGTCTCAAATCCTTCAGGGGGATAGCTTAACTACATGCAATGGAGTCTCGATATTTTGTAGAAATTTTTGATAGCTTGTTGTGCAGGCAGTGGACAACTAATAACCGTATTGTCTGCTTTTACAGAAGCACCATCACATGCATTCAATAAGTAATTGAAGCAAATAAATATTTTTCCCATTTCTGAACACCCATGGTGCTTTGGAAAAGACTGTTATTTATCTCCATGTAAAAAAATCCTTAAACCTGGACTGCCAAGAAACTGTGTTTGCCAGCAAACAATATCTCCCTCTATAAAAATTACACAGTAACATAGATCCTATTATGAGTCTACACACCTGTGTAGTTTCTTATTTCTGAAAGGTCTTGACCAATGGCCGTAGCCTTAAACATAGAAAATGGAGAAAAAACCAAGCTGCACATCAGTGAATGGGAGAAATAAGCACAACTTATAGGGCTCCTGGGAAAGATTTCTGGGTTGAGTTTGGCATGACATCAGATGCAATCACATTGAAGCATGCTGGGCATTTTTTCACTATGGTTCAGCTGCTGAGCAGGTAGGTCTGGATTCACACAGGTCTACCAGAAAGGCTGAGGAATCAGTGATACCTGGGGGGGATGTTGCCTCAGACCCAGTGAACAGCCAGCACAGTGGGATTTTTGATGCCCCCAGCTCCCTACTTGCCCTTGAAATTCTACTATACTTCAACACCAAATCCACATTTCATATTTTTACATTTACAGAATACATTTAGTTAACAGAATACCTAAATGGACAATGGTAATGTGACATACAGGGTCTGGCTTAATTAATGCCATTGAGTGTGTATAGTAGGGTACAGGAATGTCTCACATTATCACACCTCAAGCACATCATATGACATTTTAGTGAAGTGTTCAATGTTTACCACCTTGTGTGTGACATTCACATGCCCTACCAAACACACTCAATTGTCTTATGTTTTCCTGGAACTGGTACTTATAAAGTGATAGGTCAGATACATAAAATATGATTATGTTTTTTCATAGCTTGTATATTTTACTTTTTTCTTTTTAAAATCGTTTTCTTATTGTTGTTCAAGTACAGTTGTCTCCATTTCCCCCCACCACTCTCCACCTCCCCACTTATCCCAACTTCCCACCCTTGATCATACCCCACTTTGGCTTTGTCCATGTGTTCATGTATACTTCTTGATGACCTTCCCCTTCTTTTGCACATTATCACCCTCCATCTCCCCTCTGGTTACTATCAGTTCCTTATTCCAATGTCTCTGGTTATATTTTGCTCATTTGCTCATTTCTTAATAAAGTTCCACTTGTAGGTGAGATTGTATGGTATTTTTTTCCTTCACCACCTGGCATACTTCACTTAGCTAATACCCTCCAGATCACCCATACTCTCATGAATGTTAGGAGCTAATTTTTTCTTTCTGCTGCATAGTATTCTGTTGTGTAAATGTACCATGGCTGAGATAATGGTGGCAAGGTAGATGGGAGAGGGACCACTTCCCCTTGTGCCCAGCAGTAACACCTGGCCAATCTTCTGAGGAACAGATTGGAACAGCGAGCAAAATTCCAGTTTTATATAGAGTTTGGAGGCCAAAATTGTAGATGACATTGAAAAACAGATGGAAGGAGATTGCTTGGATAGTAAGATCCCTGGGGCCTGCCCAGTGACCCAGGCTACTGTGGCCCCTGACCCAGCACCTGCCACGGGATCCTTGGAGGACAGGCAAATAAGAAGCTCTCCCCTGTACCAAACCAGGGAGGACACCATGGCACTGGGAGAGACCTGGATGGCCTGAGGTTACTGGGGGGAATGAAGATGAAGTGGGAGACTCAGAGGCAGTGTTCAACTATTGGGATTGCAGCCACTGGCTAGGTCATTATCCTAGTAATTGAGGAGTGGGGTGACACCCGGAGAGGAAGAAGAAAGTTGGGCCCTGTTGGACTCTGACCTGGGCAGTCTCTGGTTTGGTTAAGAAGTTTGTGCTGTGGGAAAGCTGAGTGCTTGTTAAGAACAGTGGGCTTAAGCAAGCGGAATTTATTCAAGAAGAGGTGCTCAGTTGCTGTTTCAGGAACTCTTGCACCATGGATGGCTCATGCTGTGGATGGCTCATGAAGAGAAAGGAGCATGTGCACCATATGGATAGTTCAGAGGTGGGGCATCAGGGCTCACGGAGTCAGTAGAGATTTAATTTAATGTGAGAGCTGAACAGCCCTGAACAAACTTTGAGTTTGTGGCACACAGGCCAGAAAAGAGGGAGACGGTGGTGTGTGAGTTTATCCCTAATTAGTGCACCAAACAGGTGTCAAAACTGGTGGATTAAAGGTGACTGGCATAACTCAGATGGACAGTAGGGGCCTGGCAGCCAGAGGACCTGGGCTGGAGGCTAGGCAACTGTGAATATTGTGGCTCTTCCCTAGTCCCCACCCATGCAAAATCATAAGAGGGAAGAAAAGCCCAGCCCCACTCTTCCTACAGCACCTAAAAAGACTTGCAGAACTTGCTTAGTGGCTTTAAAATCAGCAGGAAGTTTTTCTTTTCCTCCTTTCCCCTATTTTCCTCTTTTTCCCAAAGTGAAGACAATAAAATATGGAGCTTTGAAAGGTCCAGAGAGGGAATGCAGGGCTAACCCCAACAACTGAGAAACTCAAATAAATTTCATTTTTTTACCCTATAGAACTTGAATTTTATTTTTATTGGCATGATTATTATATCTTTATTATTTATACTTCTTATTTTAATAGTAATTTTTAATTTCTCTTCTTTATGTTAGTATTTATCATTTATTTGTTTGCTTAATTACATGTTTGACTGGTTTTCCCTGTTTTCCTCTTTCATATTGTATTTTAATTTTCCTTCTTTCACTTCACTCGTGTTCCAAGAACACCCTATTTTGGTTGTGTACTTTCTATTCTTGTTATTTGAATCATATATTTCTTGACATACTATAGTTGTTCCAGTATTGTTGTAAATAATTATTGTTCCACGTAATTGTAAACACTACACAGCACCCCTCCATTGTCTTAGCCCATTTAACTATCTGCCTTTATTACTGCTGTGGTTAACTCTGTTCTCCTCACACACTATGCTTACTTTCTATCCTTTACTCTCACTACATCTAATCATCTAACCTCTCACAGCACCCTGTTTTCTGGAATCAGTTTACAGTCCTTCTCTCCTCTAACAAGAGTCATCTCTTTTATACCTTGTATAAAAAGTGGCTTCTTGGGTGAAATGTCATGGTTAATGCTATACTTACCCCCCCCCCCCCAAATCTCCCATCTCTTTTCTATTGTTGGTACTTTAAATCACATAGAGTAACCTCCAAATGTCTTAATCCATTTTGCTTTCCTCCTGCCACTGATCACCTGCAAGATTAGTAGTGGGCTGTGAACACCAATGCACCTGCTAGAAAAGAGAACCCATGAACACAGGAACCACCAACAGGGGAACCCCAAGTAAAAACAAGAAAGCTCACACAAACAAGAAAGGGAAATGCTAGAATATCCAGACAAGGATATCAGAGTCCATGCCACTGAATCCCATAAAAACTCCTACCATAGAAATTTACCTTACAAGGACAGCAAAGGGGAACACTAGGAAGCACAGAACAAATAAACAAACAAAAAGAGTCACCTAAAATGGGGAGTCAAAAAAAAAAAAAAAGAACATGCAATCAAAAGGAATGAAAGACTGCACTAAAAGAGCTAAATGAAATGAAATGGAGCTAAGAAAACCATCAGATACAGAATTCAAAAGAACAGTGAATAGGATGCTTAGAGAACTCACAGACAAATATAAGGAACTGAGTGAGGACTTCAACAGTATGAAAAAGGAAATAAAACAATGGAAAACAAAAGCGAAAAACCCTGAAAGAAGTGAGAATACAATTTCTGAGATAAAAAGAAAAGAAAAACACAGTAGAAGGAATTACAAGTAGGCCAGAGTAATCAGAGCACCACATTAGTGAGCTGGAAGACAAAGTGGAAAGAAACACCTAGTAGAGAAGATGCACAGATAGACTAAAAAATATGAAGATAATTGAAGGGAACTCCAAGATACATGAAATGCAACAATGTAATCATAGGGGTACCAGAAGGGAGCAGGAAAGGGGACTGAAACCTTCTTTGAAAAAATAATGACAGAAATTTTCCAAAACCAGAGAAAGGAAAACAACACACGGTTTTCAGGAATCATAGATCAAATCAAGATGAAACTCAAAGAGGCCTACCCCAAGACATATCATAATTAAAAAGTTTCCAAGTTTTAAAAACAAAGAGAGAATCTTAAAAGCAAAGGCTGAGAAAAAATAACATACCAAGGGGCTCTATAGGCTATCAGGTGATTTCTCAACAGAACACTCCACTTCCTCAGAAAATGGCAAGAAATATTCCAAGTATGAAAAAAAAAAAAGGCCCTACAACCAAGACTGCTCTACCCTGAAAGGCTCTCAATTAAAATGGAAGGTGAAAAAAGCAGTATCCCAGAAAAAAGAGGATGGAAAGATCATATCTCCGCCATACCAGCCCTAGTAGATATGCTAAAGGGACTGCCATAAGAAGAGAAAGAAAAGAGTGAGAGGAACACAGTCACAAAGATGAAAAAAAATGAATACATACCTATTAATATAATCTTAAATGTTAATGGATTCAACAACCCAATCAAAAGACACAGAGGGGCTGAATGGATAAGAAACAACCCATGAATTTGCTGCCTACAAGAGAAAAACCTTAGAGAAAATGATCTACAGAGACTGAAAGTGAAGGTTTGGGAAAAAATATGTCAAGCCAATGGACAGGAAAAAAAGAAAGCTGGGGTAGCAATACTTATATCAGACAAAATAGATTTTAAAAGAAGGGTCATAAAAAGAGACCCAGAAGGACATTTCGTAATACTCAAGGAAAGAGTCCATCAAAAGAAGACTTAAATGTTATAGACATATATGCACCCATCATAAAAGCAATGGAATATGTAATGACAATCTTGGAGAACCTCAAGAAAGATATTGACAGCAACACAATTATACTAAGGAATTTTAAGAACTCACTGTCAAATATGAATAGATCTTCTAAACAATATATCAACAAAGATATTGGTGGATTGAACAAGGTCCTATATCAAATGGACATAACAGGTATATACAAAACCTTTGACCCCAAAGAAGCAAAATGCACATTCTTTTCAAATGCACATGGAGTATTTTCAAAGATAGACCACTTGATGAGACACAAAACAAGTCTCAAAAAGCAAGAAAATTTAATTCATGTCAGGTAATTTTCTTGGACCAAAACAGGCAGAAACTAGAAACCAACCCAAAGAAAAAACTCAAAAATACTCAATGCATGAAGATTGAATACCATCCTATTAAACAATGAATGCATTAAGAATGAGATCAAGGAAGAAATCAAAACATATCTGGAAACAAGTGAAAATGAACTCACAACAGTCCTTAAATTTATGGACACAGGAAAGGCAGTCCTGACAGGGAATTTATACTGACAAAGGCCTATCAAATAGACTGAACCATTATAATAAAGAACCTAATGCAACACCTACAGTAACTGGAGGAAAACAACAAAGACAACCCAGAGCAAGTAGATGGAGGAAATAACAAACATCAGAGCAGAATTAAGCAATATAGAGATTAAGCCAAAGAATTCTAAACATCAATATATGCAGGAGCTGGTTCTTTGAAAGAGGAAACAAAATCAACATGTTGTCAACAAAAACTCATCTTTTTCCCTAAAAAGAGAGAGGACACCAAATAAATAAAATAAAAAAAGAAAGAGAAGAGATTACAACTGATACACAGAAATACAAGGGAGTGTAAGAAATTACTTTGGAGAATATATGCCAAGATACTTGAAAACCTAGGTGAAATGGACCAATTTCTAGAAAAACATAATCTTACAAAATTGAATGAAGAAGGATAACTTCTGTTCAGACCAATAACAGCTGATGAAATTGAGGCAGTATTCAAAACCTCTGGCACACAAAAGCCTTTCTGGATGGTTTCATGGGAGAATTTTCTAAGACACTTAAGGAAGAGCTTAACTCTATATTTCACGGATTATTAAAAAAAAATCCAAGAGGACCAAACACTCCCAGACTCTTTTTATGAAGCCTGCATCATCCTAATCCCAAACCAGATCAAGACACAACAAAGGAAGAAAACTACAGGCCAATATGGCTGATGAACTTAGATGCTAAAGTCCTCAACAAAATATTGGCAAACTGCATCTAGCAATACATTAAAAAGATCATAACCATGATCTTTGAGTCCTCTTTGAAACCCAAGTGGGATTCATCCAAGAGATTCAAGGATAGCACAATACACAAAATCAATAAATGGTAATGCATCACATAAACAAAGGAAAGAGAAAAATCATATAATCATATTAATGGTTTTGGGGAAAGCATTTGATAAGGTACAGCACCCTTTTATGATAAAAACACTCAGCAAAGTGGGAGTAGAGGGAGCAACCCTCAACATAATAAAGACCATATACAAGAGACCTACAGCCAACATCATACTCAATGGGCCAAATCTAAACGCTCTCCCCCCTAAACTGGGATCAAGACAAGGATGGTCCACTTTCACCACTTCTATTCAACACAGTGTTGGAAGTATAGTCACAACAATCAGACAAGAAGAAGAAACGAAAGGCATCCAAATTGGAAATGAGGCAGCAAAGCTGTCGTGTTAGTAGATGTCATGATAGTGTAGATAGAAAATCCTATAGACTCCAACAAAGAACTTCTTGGCCTAAAAGTGAATTAGGCAAAGCAGTGGGATACAAAGCCAATATTCAGAATTCAAACTCATTTTTGTACACCAATAATGAAATATCAGAAAGAGAAATCAGGAAAAAAATCCCATTTGATATTGCGACAAGACAAATAAACTACATAGGAATAAGGGTAACTAAGGAGGTAAAACACTTGCACTCAGAAAACTACACAACTGTAAAGAAAGAAATTAAATAAGACACAAGCCAATGAAAACATGAACCCTATTCATGGATAGGAAGAATTAACATCATCAAAATGCCCATACTGTCCAAAACTATTTATATATTCAACACAATTCCTATTAAACATCAATGAAATATTTCAAATATATAGAACAAACACTTTAATAATTTATTTGGAATCATAAGTGACCCTGAATAGATGCAGCCTATTAAGAAAGGGGAACAGAGTAGATAACAACAACCTGACATCAAACTATATTACAAGTCCATGGAAATGAAAACAGTCTGACCCTGGCATAAGAGGAGACAAATACATCAGTGGAACAATACAGAGTTCATAAGTAAAACCAATTCTCTATAGTTAGTTAATATTCAACAAAGAGATCAGATGCATAAAATGCTGCAAAAATAGTGTTCAACAAGTAATGTTGGAGTATCTGGACAGCTACATGGTAAAAGTATGAAACTCGATCACCAATTTATAGCATACATAAAAAAATCAAGGTGGATAAAAGACTTACATATAAGTTGTGACATTATAGAAGTCCTAGAGAAAATCATAGGCAGGAAAATCTCAGATATCCCAAAGACAAATATTTCCACCAATATATCCCCTACAGCACAGGATATAAAGGAAAGAACAAATAAGTGGGATCTGATCAAAATAAAAAGTTTCTGCACCACTAAAGAAAATAGGACTAAAAGGAAAGGTGAACCAACCATATGGGAAAACATATTTGCCAGTGATACTGCTGACAAGGGTCTGATATATAAAGAGGGTCCAAAATATATAAAGAACTCACATGGCTATTCCAGGAACCCTATTAAGACAACCCTATTAAAAAATGGGCAAAAGACTTGAACAGACACTTCTCCAAGGAAGACATACAAGGAGCTCAGAAACATGAAAAGACACTTAGCACCACTAACCGTAACAGGGATGTAAATTAAAACCACAAAGAGATACCCACTTCACTCTTTTGAGAATAGCCAAGTCATAAACAAATCAACAAACAAGTGATGGAGAGGATGTGGAGAAAAAAGAACCCTAGTGTACTGTTGGTGGAACTGCAGAATAATGCAGCCACTGCGGAACACTATGGAATTTCCTCAGGAAACTAAAAATGGAACTATCTTTTCATTTGGCAATTGCACTGCTGGGATTACACACTGAGAAATTTGAAGTACCAATCCAAAAGAACCTATGCACCACAATGTTCACAGCAGCACGACTTATTGTAGACAAGTGCCTGAAGCAACCTGAGTCCTCATTGTATATGAATTGTTCAAAAATCTATTGTACAATTACACGATGGAACACCATGCAGAAGTAAGGAAGATGGAGCTCTTACCCTTTACCACAGTATGGATGGATCTGGAGAGCATTACTGTATTTTGGGGATGGTCACTCCAAATTTGGGAAGAATAATGGTTGTTAATGCTGCTGTTGAGTTCTGTTTACATTTACATTGGTGAAATATTATGCTATTTATGTTATTAAATATTTTACCACATTTTTTCTCCAAACTTTTTTCCCTATTTTCCTGCCCTAAAACCTAGGTGCTTCTTGTGGTCTGAAAAGTACAATATATTAAGTAAAAGAAGCCAGATGATGGAAGAAAAATACCATATCATCTCACCGGTAAGTGGAACCTAATCAAAACAAACCAGCAAAATATAACCGGAGACAGTGAAATTAATAACAAACTGACATTAAACATAGGGGAGGTGGGAGTACCTAAGAGGGGAAAAGAAAAGTGGTATTCAAGAACTTGTATAAAGGACACATGGGCAAAACCACAGGGGGGTAGCATCAAGGCTGGTGAGTGGGGATGGTTGGGATTGGGGTGGGGGGAAGGAGATAAATGTGCATGGAAAATAACGAACAAAAAATAAATGTAGCAGTTTTTTGATCCATTCATTTAGTGATGGGCACTTAGGTTGCTTCCAGCACTTGGCCATTGTAAATTGTGCTGCTATGAACATTGGGGTGTATAGCATCCACTATGTCTTGTATACTGGTATGCAGGTGTGGGCAGGTTGTGTTGAAGCTGGTTCTTCCATATGTACAAGGTTTTGACGGTTCTCTCTGGCTCTTGTTCAGTTGTTTGTTCTGTGTAATTTCTCCCCTATTTAGTGGAGATTGTATTTCCAGATTGGTCCTGGTTGAGTTAGTGTAGCTTCCACCCACTCCTTCTCTTGTTTTATCTGTGGATTGTTCCTTTGTTGGTGGGTTTCCTCTTCCAGCAGGTATCATCTCCACAGCTCACACCTACTCTTATTTGTGATCAGTTGGAGGGAAGGCAAAATGGTTTAAGACAATAGGAGTGTATTCTATGGTATTTAAAGTACCAACCCATAGAGAAGAGAAAAATACCAGATCATTTGGATATGTATAGTGTTCACAGTGATATTTCACCCAAATAGCCACATTTTAGAAAGGGTGAGAAATAAGACTCCTGTTAGGGGGAGCAGGGATTGTGAGTTGGATCTAGAAAGCAGTGAGCTGATGGTAGGTCTGATTATTGTAAGTGAAAGTAAGAATAGAAAAATAGGTGTAGTGGTCAACAGAAGGGAGTTAACCACAATGGTAATAATTCAGGAAACAGTGAATGTGAGCTACGATTTTGGGAGGGTGCTGTGTAGTATTTACAGTTTGTATGGCTACAACAATTATTTTACAAATAGTAATGGAGCAACAATCATATGACAGAATCTATGTTGGTCTGGATAACAAGGGTATAGGGAAGTATGAACCTAGAGAGAGGTGCTATTGGAACACAAGTGGAAAGTGAGAGGATGGAGATTAAAATACCCTATGAAAGCGAGAACAAGGGAACCCGTTAAGAATGTGCAATTTAACAAGCCAGGCGAAGAATAGACAAAAAGAAGGAGAGATACAAAAATAGTGCCCAAATGGCATTATCTATACATTCTGCCAATATGGGAGGATTATTACTGTCTGCAGAAATTCCATGTAGCCGTGAACACACCATTCATGAATCATGAGTGGTCACAGATTATTCTTCTGACATATAGCTCGATGGAGCCCAGCTGAGGATGGATTGCACTGTGCTGGATGCTGAAGCTGCAACAGTAGTTGCCTTCCATCTTCCAAGGTTAGTAATTGAGAGGCGCAACAAAGACACTGTATATATACCACATTATACACAAGTGGGTCATGTATGTGTGTTTCCTTCTTGTCATGTTTCCTCTTCTTGCTTCCTCACCTGTTGCCAAAAAGTGCTATTATTTTCCTCTGAGAAGCTCTTTCCATAACATAAACAACAGGTTTAGGAGGTAAGAGAGCATTTCTGAATTCCAGGTTTTAGTGCCTTACATGATAAATAGATGGGATATGGGCCAAAGTGGCCAGCCCTGGCATGGCCAGGTTAAATCCACTAAGCATGACCTATGAGGGTCTCATCCCACCATTGCTGGAAGGAGGACATGGCACTTACTGGTTGTGGAACTATTTAGCCACCATGAAGACAGCCTGGTCTTCAGAGCAGTAACTGCTGGCAGGAAAAGGACATTAGTTTAATTTTATTTGGAGAAATATCATTTCTGAGGTCCATTTGAGGGCTTCACTCTTGGATGTGTACACATGGAATTTCCAGGAAAGTCTGTACTTGAGATATTTACGTAGAAGTGAACAGTATCTGGGTATTGATTGAAGCCCCATGTGTAAGAGAGCCAGTGATTACTTTGGGGTGGACAGTTAAATGTCACCAGAAACACACAGAAAGAGAAAAATCTGATGGTTGTGAAAGTACATTGAGGCTGGTTAGTGGGCATGAGAACTTAAAAAAAATAAACAAACACTAAAAAAATACAATGATAATTGTTATATGAAGGCAATAAATATTTGTTGAATGCTTGATTGGCTTTCTCAGAGTTGAAAATGTGTTCTTATTAAATTTCACCCAGATTATTTTCTCACAAAATTTCAGGGTAGAAATAGGATTTGTAGAGGTTTCAGTAATGACCCTAAAGATGTTGCATATAATCCCTGGGAACTCGAAGTGGTCCACAACATGACAAAGAATATACACATGTGATGAAGGACCTTTAAGTGTGGAGAGCACACTGGATTAATCTGCTGGGCCTTAAAGATGTTACTAATATCCTTATAATATAAGCATGGTTTATATACTGTATTGTGTATGCTACTAGTAACAGAAATAAAATTAATAAAATCTGTTTTATGACCTTCTAAGGACTGGTTTTCTGCCTTTTCTTTTCTTTTTTTCTTTTTTTTGCTAAACTTGGCAACACGACATGTTCTGTTAGACATAGAAAAAATGCTGCTATTCTTAGCCTCATCATCTAGTAGAAAGACAGGAATATATAAAGGCAATTACTACTTTTTAAAACTATAAGTCTGCTGAAGTAAAGAAGCAGGCATTTGGTATTTTGGGTCCTTTAATAGGGACACAGATCTCTTCAGTGGATTTAAGAAAAGGCTTTCTCTCAGCTCAACACCCAGTTATTACAGTAGTTAGCATAGGCTCATACTTTATTATGTGATAATTGCTCTTACTGTACTGCAGCAAGGGCTTCCTGGGACACAGCTCTGTTTGGGAAGGCTTTCTGATTCAAGGATATGTTGAAAAGGAGCCCCAATCAGTTGAAACACAGAGTGATTGTGTCAATGAGTGTGACTACCCAGAGCTCTGGAACCATCCTGCTTGCAGCCCCAGAGTGTTCACGAGGGTGTCTGCTGCAGGTTGGGGATTGCTTATGCCTTTGCAAAACTGGCAAACCCAGATGAAGACAGATAGACAAAGGCAGATAAATGGGGGTATTACTTGTGCCTACTAATTTTGCTTCTTATTCTCTGCATGCCAGTCCTAATTCTCCCCTACAACATCCATGCTCAAAACCCTCCATGTGACCTCCATTTTTGTGATTCCATTGCTGTTGTAGTTGTTAGCTTGGCTTTTTTTTTTAAAGTTCAGTTGCTGATAGGTGTGAGTTTATTGTCATTTTATCTTCATGGTTCTGATCTTCTTTTTCTTAGCTAAGTCCCTTCAACACTTCATATAATAAGGGTATGGTGATGATGAATTCCTTTAACTTGACCTTATCTGGGAAGAACATTATCTGCCCTTCCATTCTAAATGATAGTTTTGCTGGATAAAATAATGTTGGATGTAGGTTCTTGTTTTATATGACTTTGAGTACTTCTTTTCAGCCCCTTCTTTCCTGCAAATTTTCTTTTGAGAAATCAGTTGACAGTCTTATGTGAATATTTTTGAAGGTAACTCTCTCCTTTTCTCTTGCTGCTTTTTAAATTATCTTCTTAATCTTTAATCTTCTGTAATTTAATTATGATGTGTTTTGATGTGTTTATTCTTGGGTTCAACTAGTTTGGGAGTCTGTGAGCATCCCAGACTTGCATGTCTAGCTCCTTTGCTAGATTGGGGAATTATTTCTTAATTATTTTATTTTTATTATTTTCAGTGGACATGTTTTACTGTTGCTCAAGCACAGTTTTCTGCCTCCCCCACCTTTCTCCATCACCCCAGCCTTCTCCATCTCCCTCCCCTGTTACCACCCTCCTTGTTATTGTCCATGGGTCCTTTATAATTGTTCCAGCAAACCCTTCACCCTTTTCTCCTATAATTCCTCCCCTTCTCTCCTCTGATCACTGTCAGTCAGCTCTCAATTTTAGTGTATTTGGTTACATTTCGCTTACTTCTTCATTTTCTTAATTACATTCCTGTTAAAGGTGAGATCATATGGTATTTGTCTTTCACAGCCTGGCTTTTTTCGCTTAGGATAATGCTTTCCAGTGCCATCCATGCTATCAAAAAGGGTAGAGGCTCCTTCTTTCTTTCTGCTGCATAGAATTCCATTGTGCAAATGTATCACGGTTTTCTGATCCATTCATTTACTGATGGGCATCTAGGTTGATTCCAGCACTTCACTATTGTAAATTCTGCTGCTATGAATATCAGTGGTGCATTGGATCTTTTGGATGGGTGTTTCAGGCTTCTTAGGATATAGTCCCAGCTGTGGAATTGCTGGGTCAAAAGGGAGATGCATTTTTAGTTCTCTGAGGAAATTCCATACTGTTTTCCACAGTGACTGCACCAGTAGAAATATCTGAGATTTTCCTGCATACGTTTTCCTGAAGGACTTTAATGGTGTCACGGCTTCCATTTAAATATTTTATCCACCTTGAATTTATTTTGGTGTATGGTGTAAGGTGGTGCCTCGAGTTTCATTTGTTTGCACATAACTCTCCAGTTCTCCCAACACCATTTGTTGAAAAGGCTGTTGTTACTCCATTTTATGTAGCTGGCCCCTCTGTCAAATATTAATTGGCCATAGAGATTTGGGTTTATTTCTGGGCTCTCTGTTTTGTTCTATTGGTCCATGTACCTGTTTTTATGCTAGTACCAGGCTGTTTTCACTACAGTGGCCTTGCAATGTAGTTTGATATCAGGTATTGTGATCCCTCCTACTTTGCTCTTCTTTCTGAAAAGTGTAGCAGCTATTTGTGGTTGTTCATGTTTCCATATACATTTTTGAAGTGTTTGCTCTATGTCTGTGAAATACGCCATTTGTACTTTAATAGGCATTGCATTGAATGTGTAAATCGCTTTGGGTAGTATGGACAGTTTGACGATGTTAATTCTTCCGATCCATGAACACGGTATATGTTTCCATTTGTTTGTGTCTTCCTTGATTTCTTTCTTCAGTGTTGTGTAGTTTTCTGAGAAGAAGTCCTTTACCTCTTTGGTTAGGTTTATTGCTAGATATTTTATTTTTCTTGCTGCTATATCAAATGAGATTTTTTTCTTGATTTCTGCTTCTGATGTTTCATTGTTGGTATACACACATGCCTTTGATTCCTGGATATTGACTTTGTATCCCGCTGTTTTGCCAAATTCATTTATTACATCAAGCAGTTTTTTGGCTGAGTCTACAGGATTTTCTAAGTACACTATCATGTCATCTGCAAATAGTGACAGTTTTCATCCTTTCCAATTTGGAAGCCTTTTATTTCCTTTTCCTGTCTGACCTCTCTGGCTAAAACTTCCAGTACTATATTGAATAGAAGTGGTGAAAGTGGACAACCTCACCTTGTTCCTGATCTTAGTGGAAAGGAGTTTAGTTTTTGCCCATTGAGTATGATGTTGGCTGCAGGTCTCTCATATATGGCCATTACTATGTTGAGGAATGTTCTTTCCACTCCTGCTTTGCTGAGTGTTTTTATCATAAATGGGTGCTGTACCTTATCAAATGGTTTTTCCACACCTATTGATATGATCATGTGATTTTTGTCTTTGCTTTTATTTATGTGTTGTGTTATATTTACTGATTTGCAAATATTGTACCTTCCTCACATCCCTGGGGTGAATCCCATTTGGTCATGGTTTATGATCTTTTTAATGTATTGTTGGATGCAGTTTGCCAATATTTTTTTGAGGATTTTATCTTCTATATTCATCAACAATATTGGCCTGAAGTTTTCTTTCTTTGTTGTGTTTTTATCTGGTTTTGGGGTTATGATGATGCTGGCTTTTAAAAGAGTTTGGGTGTCTTCCATCATTTTGGATTTTTGGAATAGTTTGTGAAGGATAGGGCTTAACTCTTCCTTAAATAATTTGTAGAATTCTCCTGTGAAACCATCTGGTCCAGGGCTTTTGTGTTTCAGGAGTTTTTTGATTGGTGCTTCAATTTCATCAGCTGTTATTTGTCCGTTCAGACCTTCTGCTTCTTATTCACTGAGTTTTGGAAGATTATATTTTTCTAGAAAATTGTCCATTTCATTTAAGTTTTCAAATGTCTAGGCATACAGTTCTTCATAGTAATTTCTTACAGTCCTATGTATTTCTGTGGTATCAGTTGTAATCTCTCCTCTTTCCTTTCTGATTGTGGGTATTTGGGTCCTCTCTCTTTTTTCTTGATGAGCCTGTTTAAGGCTTTTCAATTTTGTTTACCTTTCCAAAGAACCAGCTCCTGGATTCATTGATCCTTAGAATTGTGCTTTTAGTCCCTATGTCATTTAATTCTGCTCTGATGTTGGTTATTTCCTTTCTTTTATTTGCTCTGGGCTGTCTTTGTTATTGTTCCTATGGTTCTTGTATGCATAAGGTTAGGTTTTTTATTTGAAATGTGTCTATCTTTTTTAGGTATGCCTGTATTGCTATGAAATCGCTCTCAGGACTGCCTTTGCTGTGTCCCATAAGTTTTGGGTTATTGTGAGTTCATTTTCATTTGTTTCCAGAAACTTTTTAATTTCTTCCTTAATTTCATTCTTGACCCATTCATTGTTTAATAGAATGCTATTCAATCACCATGAGCTTGGATGTTTTGTGTTTTTTATCTTGGGGTTGGTTTCTAGTTTCAGTTCCTTGTGGTCAGAGGAAATGCTGGGTATGATTTCAACTTTCTTGAAATTGTTGAGGCTTGTTTTGTGTCCTGTCATGTGGTCTGTCTTTGAAAATGTTCCATGTGCATTTGATAAGAGTGTGTATTTAGCTTCTTTGGGATGAATGGCTCTCTCTATCGATGTATATCAGTTAAGTCCATGATAAGATTTTGATGTAGGGCATTGTTCAAGCCACAATATCTTTGTTGATATTTTGTTTGGAAGATCTGTCCATTTTCAACCATGGGGTGTTAAAATCCCCTACTATAATTGTGTTGCTGTCAATAGCTTTCTTGAAGTCCTCTAAGATTTTCTTTCTGTATTTGGGTGCTGCTATGTTGGGTGCATATACATTTACAATGTTTGTGTCCTTTACATGTATCTTCCCTTGAGTATTATATAGTGACCTGCATCTCTCTGTATGGCCCTTTTTTTGAAGTTTTTTTTTTTTCCAAGATGAGCATTGCTACCCCACCTTTTTTTCCTTTCTGTTTGCTTGGCATATTTATTTCCAGCCCTTCACCTTCAGTCTGTGAAGGTCTTGTGTCCTGAGGTGGGTCTCTCATAGGCAGCATATGTATGAATCATGCTTTCTTATCCATTCAGCTATTCTGTGTGTTTTGATTGGAGCATTTAAATCCATTTACATTTAACATTTTTATTGTTAGGTACTTATTTTTATCACCTCTCCTGAAGAATGAGTTAGATAAGTAACAGAAATATGCACCATGTTGTGTTGGAACATAATATCATTAAATTTCTTCATTGCTCTTTCTGCATCTGATGTATATTGTAGTTTTGTTTTTATTTAGTTCAATATGCTATTTTCCATGACACTTTCTGTTTGACCCAGATTACTTAGAGACTCTTATTTGACCCATGGATTAGCTGTCAAGTGTGTGGTATTATTTCTATTATCTTTTTCTCAATGTTTTCTACTTAGTTCCATTGCAGTTTGACAACATACTGTTGATTATTTTGAATAATTTTTATTGATGATGTATTACAGTTGTTGCATTTTTTTCTTCCCTTTTTCCCCTTCCTCCTTGCACCATCCCCTTACCCTCCAGAATTACTCCTGCTTAGTTCATGTCCATCAATTCTACATGTAAATTCTTTGGCTTCTCCATTTCATGCATTCTTAACCCCCCCTGCCTATTTTGTGACTACCAATTATGTTTCTCATTCCCTGTACCTCTTTCCCTATTCTCCCCCAACCCAGTGATAACCATCAATGTGATCTCCATTTCTCTCATTCTGTCCCTGTTCTAGTTGTTTACTCTGTTTTTGTTTTTGTTTTTAGGTTAAATTTTGATAGTTGTGAATTTGTTGTCATTTACTGTTCATATATTTTTTATCATCTTCTTTGTCTTAGGTAAGTCCCTTTAACACTTCATACAATAAGGGCTGGGTGATGATCAACTCCTTTAACTTTATCTTATCTGGGAAGCACTTTATCTGCCCTTCCATTCTAAATGAAAGTTTTGGTGAATAGAGTATTCTTGGATGTAGGTCCTTACCTTATATGATTTGAATACTTCTTTCCAGCCTCTTCATACTTGCAAGATTTCTTTTGAGAAATTTGCTGGTATTCATACGGAAACCTTTTGGTAGGTAACTGTCTCCTTTTCTCAAAATTGCTTAGGTGACTCATGGTCATTTATGGTTCTATATAAATTTTGATTTATTTGTTCCATATCTGTGAAATATGTTGTTTGCATTTTGCTAGGCATTACATTGAATCTGTAGACTGCTTTGGATAGTATGAATATTTTAATGATGTTAATTCTTCCAATCCATGAACATGGTGTTTGCTTCCATTTATTTGTGTCTTCCTTAATTTGTTTATTCAATGTTGTGTAGTTTCTTGATTACAGACCTTTTAACTCCTTGGTTAAGTATATTCCTAAGTGTTCTAATTTTCTGGTTAGTATAGTAAATAGGATCTACTTTCCTAATTGTTGTTCCTGATATTTCATTGTTGGTGTATAAAAATGCCTTGATTTCTCAATGTTGACGTTGAATCCCACCATTTTGCCATATTACTTATTATGTCACATAGTTTTTGGTTGAGTCTATATTGTTTTCTATGTACACTACCATGTCATCTAAAACAAGGACAACTTTACTTCCTCCTTTCATGCCTTTTACTCCTTTTTATTGTCTGATTACTGTGGCTAGATCTTCTACTACTATGTTGAATGGAAGTGGTAAAAGCAGACATCTTTGTCTTGCACCTGACTTGGGGTAAAACTTTCACTTTTTGCCCACTGAGTGTGATGTTGGGTGTAGGTTCCTCATATATGACCTTTATTATTTGAGTTATGCTCCATGTAGTCCAACTTTTCTGAGAGGTTTTATCATAAGTGGGCTCTGTACTTTATCAAATGCCATATAGCATGTATTGATATGGTCATGTGGTTTTTGTCTTTTGTATTGTTTATGTGGTGTACTACATTTACTGATTTGCAAACATTGTACCATCCTTGCACCTTTGGGATATATCTGTATGTGTGTCTTTTAAAAAAAAATGCTGTGCTAATTTCTTCCTTTCATTTAGTGTTAAAAATAATTGTACATCTGCGACCTGCATAATTTTATTAATAGATGTCACCACAATGAATCTAATAGAAATTTAAAAACTTGAAAAAATTATTGATATGCTCTAGTATTATTTCTTTTTATGCTGTTTGCCATGTGTTTTTTGAGGTTTCCTTTTGAGGTATACAAGAAAATTTATAAATATGCTTTGATGTACCTTTAGTGGTACAACACCATTAATGTACCATTGATGGTACATTACCATTACCGTTAATGGTGTTTTACCATTAAAGGTACATCAAAGTGCTATATACATATATCTCCAGATAGCACTTTTGTGTTTGTCCCAGGTACTATATTATACCCATATATTTTATCATAATCTACTATAAATAAGTTTTACCCGTTTAAGTGAAATGTTGAAAACTTACCTCTCTTAAATCGCTAGCAGTTTCCTACTTAAAATTGTCTTATATATTTCCTCTACTTTCACCACTTAACTCGAAGAGCATTAAATAGTTTTTAAATTGTGCTACATTGAATTGTAAAATTTTTATTGCTTATTTTTACTAACAATTAAAATGTGTATGCTACAGATTTTATTGGTTTCAAATATGTTTATAGCTGCTTAAGTACTTGCTTAATGAGAGGTTTAAAATCCTTGTAATAAAATCTTGATAAGTCTGGTATTTCTTTGTTGACTTTGTCCAACTTTTAATTTTTTAAAATTTAAGTTGATGGATTTCTTTGTCTTGTCACAATAAGGCCTTTTATCTAATTTGAAAATTGAATAATTAGGATATCATATTATGAGACTCTTGAGCTGATTTTTATTTCCTCTGTAGCAGGTGGCAGTCTTGACACCACTCCAACAGAATGTTAGATTTCATCCTTAGCTTCTTTTGATACTGAAAATAGAAGTTTCCTTGGTATTCATGAGCATGCAAGTTCAGACTTCCTAGTAGTCTTTATTTGTACATTCCTGACTAGGAGAGGAGGTGTATCTCATTACCACCATGCAGGACTGAAAGCAGATTGTTCACAGCTGTTTGTGGCATGGAGATGAAGCAGTGAATATTATCTAAAGGTTTTCTGTTTCCAGAAGACACCAGTTTGCTGACCTGGTGTCTTGCATAGAGAAAGCAGGCTTATTTAGGGGCATTTTTGTCTGTGTCTCTTCATGTTTCTGGGTCACAAGCTTCTTCAGGACTAAGTCTGTGACATATAACACAAAAAGGTAATATGTGTGTAAACTCACAGACACACTCATACAGGCACTATAGAGCGCAATAATACCCCTGTGGATATTCATATCACAAAATAACAACAGGGAGAGAGAGAGAGCGAGAGCGAGAGAGAGAGAGGGAGGGAACAAGAAGTTATTCATTTTATTATTTTTTGGATCTTTAGGTTCCTTGTTAATTTATTTATATTCTCCACCTTTCAGACTTTTTAATGTTTGTATTATACATGTGACAACCAGGGACATTAGTTGGCTTATAAAAAGCAGAGATATGGAAATAGAGAATAAACAGTAACCTGAGGGGAGGAAGGAGGGTTGTAAATGGGGACAAGGGAATGAGTCAGCAAGCAATGAGTATAAGGGACCAATGGACAAAGACAATGGGGGGAATGATTAAATGTGAGAATGGGGGCAAATAGGCAAGGGGAAGAGTAATGGGGGAAATGGGACAAGTATAACTGAACAACAGTTAAAAGTAAAACACATTGGAAATAGTGTCTACTTTATCTCCTTCACAGAACATCTATGGTATTCTTTTGGTCCAAATGATGGAAGATATTATTACACTTGAATAATTTTAAACTAGTAAGACCCTAATGTAATAATAAAAATATATCTTTCTTTTGAATCTCAGGGGCTCCTAGGCTATTTCTTAGGTTAGATTATTCTATGACTGAATTACCTCGGAGAAGAGTTGGATCTCCAAAAAATGTATAAAGAACTCATACAACTCCACTCCAAGAAGATAATCCAATTAAAAAATGAGGAAAGGACTTGGACAGACACTTGTCCGAGGAGGAAATACAGAGGATCCAGAGACATTGAAAGGATTTTTAGCACAACTAGCCACCAGAGAGATGCAAATGAAAACCACAATGAGATACCACTTCACATCAGTCAGAATGGCCATTGACAAACATGTACTGGCAAGGCTGTTAAGAAAGGAGACCCCTAGTGCATTGTTGGTAGGAATGGAGACTAGTGCAGCCACTGTGGAAAACAGTATGGAATTTCCTCAAAAAATGAAAAATGGAACTGCCTTTTGATCCAGCAATTCCACTGATGGGATTACGCCCCAAGAATCTTGGTGAATGTTGTTTTTTGGTGTTGTTGTTAAGAAATTCTCATTCTGTATTCAGAACAATGTAAATAGTCTGTTCTTTCCTGTCATTTTCATATTTTCAGAAACAAGAAGAATCATTAAACATTCACTTAAGTTCCAGATGTGGTTTCTAGTACTAATCTTCCTTTTTTGTTGAAACTATTACAGATATCCTTGTTTTCTCCTTCTTCACTCATTTCAGCTATTCCCTTCATACCTCATCTCTGGTCTTCACCATACTCTTCTCTGTGTCCATGGGCTATTTACATCAGTTCCACTTTTAATTTTTAGAAGAAAATACTCTCCTCACAGTGGCTGCAACCATCTGCATGCCCACAAAATTGAAGAAGTGTTTTCAGTGGCCAACAAACTTGTTGACAATTGTAGTTTGTAGACTATTCTGGGTAAACACTCTGAGAGGTATGAGGTGCCTGGACCTAGAATTAAAACCACAACATTTGCTTTGCAGGATGACACCCAAACAACTGAGTGACACTGTTTATGATAATTTTTTTCTTTTATAAATAAAATATTTTTAATTTGAGGGAGAGGAGAAAAAGAGAAAGGAAGTGAGAAAAACAATTTGCTTTTCCATCTATCCATGCACCTATTGGTTGCTTCTTGTATGTGCCCTGATTATCAAATCTGCAAACTTGGAAAGTCAGGTGATGTTCTGAGAAACTGAGGTAGCCAGCAGGGAAATTAAACTCATTTGCTCACTATTAAATTGGATTTTTTTGTGGGGTTTTGAGCTTTACAAATTTGATGTGGACTCTGGCCAGCAGTGTCCATGATGTTGTGCCTGAGATGAAATGAATTCATACAGACCACTGAAGCCCTGTGGAGTAAAAGGGACAGCATGGCCACTCTCCCAAGGGGAGAGTACCTCAACCCTTGCCTTGACAGATTTTATGGGCTTTCTAAATAGCACACATCAAAGACTGTTCTCATTCATTATGGTCAGGTTTGCTCTAGGTAGTTACTTTTTACAGACAACAAAAGAAAGGATGTTACTAATTACTTCTTACAGGTTAACAAAGAAAAAATGTTGCAAATGCAAGGAAACAATAAGAGTAATTGATCTAATTACACTCTGTCCTTCCAAGAATTTGCACAGACTTCAGGAAGTCAGTTTAAAGATATCCAGTAAGCATTTGCTGCTTCAACTCAGAGTGAGGGAGTTTTAGCAAGAGCACACCTCCAAGCAGCCCAGGTGCAATGCAGGCCTGGTTTCCCACAGGAAAGCTGATCCATGGGTTTGGCTTACCGTGTGCTGACACACATCTATAGGCATTCCAACAGGGCCACACAACATTTGCCATTCCACAGAGATAGGTTCCCATTGGTATTTTCAAAGAAATTGTATTGAATCTATAGATTGTCTTGGGTAGTATGGATATTGTAATAATGTTAATTCTTCAAATCCATGAACATGGCATATACTTCTATTTATTTGTACCTTTCTTAATGTCTTTCTACAGTGTTCTATAATTTTACTGAGTACAGGTCTATTACCTCTTTGCTTAAATTTATTCCTATACAGTTTTTTGTTGTTGTTGTTGCTATAGTAAACGGGATTTTTCCCTAGTTTCACATTCTGACATTTCATTGTTGGTGTGCAAAAATTCCATCAATTTCTGAATATTGACTTTAATTTGCTATTTTCCTGAATCACTTATTAGGTCAAGTAGTTTTTGGTGGAGAACACAGGGTTTTCTATGTACACTATCATGTCATGTGAAAACACTAACAATTTTACTACCTCCAAATTTGGATGCATTTTGTTTCCTTCTTTGTCTGATTGCTGTGGCTACAACTTTCAGTACTATATTGAATAAGAATGATGAGAGCTGACACTTTTCCTGATCTTAAGGGGAAAATTTTAGTTTTTAACCATGGAATATAATATTGGCTGTATTTTCTTATATATGGCTTTTATTGTGTAGTGGTATGCATGCAGTATTGTCACTTGGCTGAGTGTTTTTATCACAAATGAGTGCTGGATGTTATCAAATGTCTTTCAGCATTGATCAGTATGACTATGTGATTTTTATCCTTCATTTTATTTATCAGTGTATTACATTTAATGATTTAGGAATACTATACCATCATTGCATCCTTGAGATGAATCCCTGTTGATTATTATGTATGATCTTTTGCTTTGTTGTCTTCTGTTCTGTTTTTCTTTCCTTTTATTGTTGGTCAAGCGCCATTGTCTACATTTTCCCACAGCAACTTTCCCTTGCCCCACTCACCCTCACCTACCACCCTCAAACTTTTCCACCTTTGGCTTTGTCCATAGGTCCTTTATTTTTCTTTGATGATGCTTTCCTTTCTTTTTAATATATTTCTGAATCTGGATTGCTAGTATTTTGTTGAGCATTTTAGCATCTATCTTTTTCAGAGAACTGAGCTTTAGTTTTCTTTGTTGTGTCTTTACCTAGTTTTGGAATTAGAAAGATACTGGTCTTGTTAAAGGAATTTAGTAATCTTCCCACTTCCTAAGTTGTCTGTAATAGTTTGAGAAAGATATGAGGTGCTTCTTTTTTTATTTTAATCATTGTTCAAATACAGTTTTCTCCTTTTTAGTCCCAACCCAGTCCCCCCTCCCACTCCTCCCCCCTTCCCTCCCATTACCACCCTCCCCTTAGTTTATGACCATGTGTCCTTTAAGTTTGTTCCTGTGAACCCTTCCCACTGTCCCCTTAAATTCCCTCTTTGCTCCCCTCTGGTCACTGTCAGCCTGGCCTCTATTTCAGTGTCTTTGGTTATATTTTGCTTTTCTCTTTGTTTTGTAGTTTAGGTTCCTGTTAAAGGTGAGATCATGTGGTATTTGTCTTTCACTGCCTGGCTTGTTTCACTTAGCATAATGCTCTCCAGTTTCATCCATGCTGTCACAAAGGATAGGACCTCCTTCATTCTTTCTGCTGCATAGAATTCCATTGTGTAAATGTACCATAGTTTTTTTGATCCATTCATTTACTGATGGGCATCTAGGTTGCTTCCAGCACTTGGCCATTGTAAATTGTGCTGCTATGAATATTGGGGTGCATAGGTTCTTTTGAATTGATGTTTTAGTGTTCTTAGGATATAGTCCCAGCAGTCGAATTGCTGGGTCAAAATGGAGATCCATGTTTAGTTTTCTGAGGAAGTTCCATACTGCTTTCCATAGTGGTTGTACCAGTCTGCAGACCCACCAGCAGTGCACTAGGGATCCCTTTGCTCCACAACCTCTCCAACACTTGTTGTTTGTTGCTTTGTTTATGATGGCCATTCTGACTGGTGTGAAGTGGTATCTCATTGTGGTTTTAATCTGCATCTCTCTGATAGCTAGTGATATTGAACATTGTTTCATGTGTCTTTGGATTTTCTGTATGTCCTCCTTGGAGAAGTGTCTCTTCAAGTCCTTTGCCCACTTTTTGATTGAATTCCTTGTCTTCTTAGAGTGCAGTCTTGTAAGTTCTTTATATATTTTGGAGATTAAACCCTTGTCTGAGGTATCATTGGCAAATATGTTTTCCTATACAGTTGGTTCTCTTTTCATTTTGATACTGTTTTCTTTAGCTGTGCAGTAGCTTTTAATTTTGATGAGGTCCCATTTGTTATTCTTTCCTTTATGTCCCTTGCTCTAGGGGACAAGTCAGTAAAAAAGTTTCTTCGTGAAATGTCTGAGATTTTCCTATGTTCTCCTTTAGGACTTTAATGGTGTCACGCTTTATATTTAAGTCTTTTATCCACCTTGAATTTATTTTGGTGTATGGTGTAAGTTGGTGCTCAAGTTTCATTTTTTGCAGGTGGCTGTCCAGTTCTCCCAACATCATTTGTTGAAGAAGCTATTTTTACTCCATTTTATGTTGCTGTCCCCTTTGTCAAATATTAATTGACCATAGAGACTTGGGGTTATTTCTGGGCTCTCTGTTCTGTTCCATTGGTCTATGTGCCTGTTTTTATGCCAGTACCAGGCTGTTTTGATTACAGTGGCCTTGTAGTATAGTTTAGTGTCGGGTATTGTGATCCCTCCTACTTTAACTCTTCTTTCTCAGAATTGCAGCAGCTATTCAGGGTCGTTTATAATTCCATATAAATTTTTGAAGTGTTTGTTCTATGTCTGTGAAATATGCCATTGGTACTTTAATAGGAATTGCATTGAATATGTAAATTGCTTTGGGTAGTACAGACATTTTGATGATATTAATTCTTACAATCCATGAACACGGTATATGTTTCCATTTGTTTGTGTCTTCCTTGATTTCTTTCTTCAGTGTTGTATAGTTTTCTGAATACAGGTCTTTTACCTCTTTGGTTAGGTTTATTCCTAGATATTTTATTTTTCTTTTTGCTATTTCAAATAAGATATTTTCCTTGATCCCTGTTTCCAATGTTTCATTGTTGGCGTACAGAAATGCCTTTGATTTCTGGATATTGACTTTGTATCCCGCTGTTTTCCCAAATTCATTTATTAGGTCAAGCAGTTTTTTGATAGAGTCTATAGTCTGACGTGATGTATACTATCACGTCATCTTCAAACAGTGACAGTTTTGTTTCCTTCTTTCCGATTTGTGTTCCTTTTATTTCTTTTTCTTGTCTGATCACTGTGGCTAAAACTTCCAGTACTATATTGAATAGAAGTGGTGAAAGTGGACACCCTTGCCTTGTTCCTGATGTTAATGGAAAAGATTTTAATTTTTGCCCATTGAGTCTGATGTTGGCTGTAGGTCTCTCATATATGGCCTTTATTATGTTGAGGAATGCTCTCTCTATTCCCACTTTGCTGACTGTTTTTATCATGAATGGGTGCTGTACCTTATCAAATGCTTTTTCTGCATCAATTGATATGATCATGTGGTTTTTGTCCTTGCTTTTCTTTATGTGATGTATTACATTTACTGACTTGCAAATATTGAACCATCCTTGCATCCCTGGAATGAATCCCACTTTGTCATGGTGTGTGATCTTTTAATGTGTTGTTGGATGCAGTTTGCCAGTATTTTGTTGAGGATTTTAGCGTCAATGTTCATCAGTGATATTGGCCTGAAGTTTTCTTTCTTTGTTGTGTCTCTATTTGGTTTTGGAATTAGGATGATGTTGGCCTCATAAAAAGAGTTTGGGAGATTCCCATCTTTTTGGATTTTTTGGAATAGTCTGTGAAGGATAGGGGTTAGCTCTTCCTCAAATGCTTTGTAGAATTCTCCTGTGAAACCATGTGGTCCAGGGCTTTTGTGTGTTGGGAGTTTTTTGATTACTGCTTCAATTTCTTTTGTTGTTATTGGTCTGTCCAGGCTTTCTGCTTCTTTTTCATTGAGTTTTGGAAGATTATAATTTTCTAGAAAGTTGTCCATTTCACCTAGGTTTTCCAATTTCTTGGCATACAGTTCTTTGTAGTAATTTCTTACAATCCTTTGTATTTCTGTGGTATCTGTTGTAATCTCTCCTCTTTCATTTCTGATTGTGTTTATTTGGGTCTTCTCTCTTTTTTTCTTGATGAGTCTGCTGAAAGGCTTGTCAATTTTGTTTATCTTTTCAAAGAACCAGCTCTTGGATTCATTGATCCTTAGAATTGTGCTTTTAGTCTCTATGTCATTTAATTCTGCTCTGATCTTGGTTATTTCCTTCCTTCTGCTTGCTCTGGGCTGCCTTTGTTGTTGTTCCTTGAGTTCTTGTGGACATAGGGTTATTTGGTTTCTTTGGAATGTTTCTAACCTTTTTAGGTGGGCCTATATCACTATGAACTTCCCTCTCAGGACTGCCTTGGCTGTGTCCAATAAGTTTTGGGTTGTTGTGAGTTTGGTTTCATTTGTTTCCAGAAACCTTTTGATTTCTCCCCTAATGTCATTCTTGACCGATTCATTGTTCAATAGCATGCTATTTAATCTCCATGATTTTGAGTGTTTTTGGTTTTTTTCCTTGGGATTGGTTTCTAGCTTCAGTCCCTTGTGGTCTGAGAAAATGCTTGGTATGATTTCAATTTTCTTGAAATTCTTGATGCTTGTTTTGTGTCCTATCATGTGGTCTATCTTTGAGAATGTTCCGTGTACAATTGAAAAGAATGTATATTCAACTTCTTTTGGATGAAGGGCTCTGTATATATCAGTAAAGTCCATTGCATCAAGGGTATTGTTCAATGCCACAATATCTTTGTTGATATTTTGTTTGGAAGATCTGTCCATTTTTGATAGTGGGGTGTTAAAATCTCCCAGTATAATTGTGTTGCTGTCCATATCTTTCTTGAAGTCCTCTAAGATTTTCTTTATGTATTTCAGTGCTCCTATGTTGGGTGCATATATATTTACAGTATTTATGTCTTCTTGATGGATTCTTCCCTTGAGTATTATGAAGTGACCTTCTGGGTCTCACTTTATGGACCTTTTTTGGAAGTCTATTTTGTCTGATATGAGTATTGCTACCCCGGCTTTTTTTCCCTGTCCATTTGCTTGGAAGATTTGTTTCCAGCCCTTCACTTTCAGCCTGTGTAGGCCTTTTATCCTGAGGTGAGTCTCTTCTAGACAGCAGATCTGTGGGTCATTTTTTCTTATCCATTCAGCTATTCTATGTGTTTTGATTGGAGCATTTAATCCATTTACATTTAAGGTTATTATTGATAGGTACTTATTCATTGTCTTTTATGTATGTGTTTTCCTTTCTCTCTCTCTCTCTCTCTCTCTCTCTCTCTCTCTCTTCCTTCCCTTCCTTAAAGCAGTCCTTTTCGAATCTCTTGCAGAGCTGGTTTGGTCGAGGTGTATTGTTTTATACTTCTTTTGTCTGGGAAGCTTCTTATTTCACTTTCTATCTTGATTGAAAGTCTTGCTGGGTAAAGTAGTCTAGTTTGCATACCTCTGGTTCTCATTACTTGAAATATTTCTTGCCATTCTCTTCTGGCTTGAGACATTTCCATTGAGATGTCAGTTGCTAACTTTAACAGTGCTCCCTTGGATGTTACTTCCTGTTTCTCCCTTGCTGCCTTTAAGATTCTCTTTTTGTTTTGGAATTTTGCCATTTAATTATGATGTGTCTTGAAGTGCGACTATTTGGGTTCCTCTTGATTAGGACTCTGTGTGTGTCATGGATTTGTGTGACTTTTTCTCTCCTCAAATTAGGGAAGTTTTTCATCATTACTTTTGAAACACGTTTTCTGTCCCTTGCTCTTCTTCTTCTGGTGCATTACTATACAGATATTATTATGTTTCATATTGTCCTGCATTTCTCTTAATCCTTCTTCATTCTTTCTGAGTCTCTTTTCCTTGTCTTGCTTTTTCTGGCTTTTTACCTACTTTGTCTTCCAGCTCACTGATCTGATCTTTTGCTTCACTGATCCTATACAAGTTCTTAATTAATTATGAATATTTATTAACCCCTATGATATTTACCATGTGTGAAAATGTTTTCCCATCTTGTGGATGGTATTCTCATTTTGTTGATAGTTACTTTTCCTGATAAAAAATTTTGTATTTCCTTGTTTGAAGAGATATATATATAAAATACTAAGGAACATCTCCAATATTTTACTGTCTCTTTATCCTGGAAATATATGCTTTCAAGTTTTGCAATTAATTATTTTATCCATATGTAGTTTTTATTTTTGTGTATAAGAAGGCTGGTTTAATTATTAATTTATATTTTTGCATGTATCTACCCAATTTCCTCCAGATAAATAGTTATATAGACCATCTTTACCTCAGTTGATATTATTGCTCTCCTTGTCAAATAATAATTGACCATAAAGGCATGGGTTTACTTCTGGTCTCTTAAATTTCTTATGTTAGGGTATGTGATTTTTAAGAACAATTTTTATTAATTTATTGTTCTAATAATTGTCTTAATTTTACCCTTTTCCCTCTTCTGCCTATCCTGTCCTGAGCTCCCCGTCATTTCCCACACAGCTATGTGTGTCTTTCATAGATGTTCTTTTTCTATTCCCTTCCCACTCTTTCCACAATAATCTCTCTCTCCACTCCCCTCTGTTGCATGACTGTAGTTCTATTTTGATCATAGTTTTTTGTTAACTAGATTTCTCTTATGGGTGAAATCATATGGTATTTGTCTTTCCCTGCCTGGCTTACTTCACTTAGCATAATAGTCTCCATTTTCATTCATGCTCTTGTAAAAGGTAGGGTTTTTTTTTTTTTTTCTGCTATGTAGCATTCCTTTGTGTAAATGTAGCAAAGTGTTTTGATCCCCTCATTTACTGATGGGCACTTAGGCTGCTTTCAGGATATTGGTAAGAAAATAGCACCACTATAAATATAAGAGTGCATAAATTGTTTTAAGTTGGTGTCTCAAGATTATTAGGGTATATTCCTAGCTGCCAAACCTCCAGGTCAAAAGGCAGATACTTTGAGATGGACTCTGTCCTGCAAAATTCTCTGGTGTTGAAGATGAAATAAAAATGTCCAACACAAGATCTGCTTAGGGAGAAAAGGCTGGCCAATCTCTTGGAGGAGAAGGGACTCAAGCACCTCTTTCCTTGGGTTTTTTATTGAGTTTAGCTTACATAGAGATACATAGCATGCACCTAATGCTCATCAATTACTGCCAAACAGTAATGATAAAAGAAAGGAGATATGGTTTAAAAATAATAATTGAGGGATAGTGAAGATTTGTCTGAGTTAGGATCTGGTAGACAAGGGTGATGCCAATCGGCCATAAAACGTGGGTGGGGGGGGACTCATTTCGTGCTTTGACTCTAAACATTTAGTATGTATTAACTTGAGGGAATTCTTATTGAAGCAGGTTTCAAAAGATTTAATGCATTCTTTCTCAGGCCTGATTGCCCTTGCAAATGTTCTGTTCCATTATAGGGTTGTGCCTGTCTTTGGAATTGTTTCAGTCTTAGGAGGGGGAAGCAAGGCAGCCAAGGGAGTCAGAGACTTCTTACAGATAGAATGAGGACTCAGGCTATGACAAGGCTGAGGGATGAGGTCTTTGCCCCTTCTCTATAGTCCCCTACATTCTTCCCCAATTGCTCCTTCTCAATTGTGCTGTCTTAGGGTATTCCTTCCTTGAAGAATCTTAACTGTCATTGGCTATTCAGCTATCCTTTTGAACCAAGCAGGATTATGTGAGGGAAGCAGGGTCTGTGGCCCTGCCAGGATAGGCTTGTTCCCTTAGTGGCTTATGGTCCCAAGGCCTCTTCACTCAGCCCTAGCTCTGGGGCCTTTTCATCTGTTGGCAAGACTACAGTTCCTGAAACAAGGCTGGATGGCTCCCAGTACTTCATCTTTATTGTTTTAGGAAATTCCATACTGTTTGCCACGGTGGCTTCATCAGTCTGCATTTCCATCATGCATACACTAAGGTTCCCTTTCCTCTGAATCCTTACCAACACTTGTTTTTATTAATGATCATAATTCTGACAGGTTTGTGCTAATAATAATTATTAGTTAAAAGCACATTATTGTGCTTTCAATTTACATCTCTGTAATGTCTAGTGATGTTGACCATCTTTTCATGTGATTATGGGCCATCTGTATGTCTTCCTTGGAGACATATTTACTGAGAAATTTTTCCTATTTTTAATGGGCAAAAGACTTAAACAGGTGCTTTTTCAAGGAGAATGTACAGAGGGCCCAGATACATATGAAAAGATGGTCAGCATTACTAGCCATCAGAGAGATGCAAGTTAAAACCACAATGAGATATCACCTCACAATGTCAGATTGGTCATCATAATGAGAAGTCAGCTGCCAGTTATTTGGGGTCCCTCATATGTTACTTCTTGCTTCTACCTTGCTGTTTTTAAGACTTTCTCTTTGTCTTTAGAACTTGGCATTTTGATTATGATGCATTTGGGAGTATGTCTCTTTGGGTGCATTGATTGGGACCCTGTGCGCTCCAAGAACTTGTGTGGTTTTTCCCCTATACAACTTCAGGAAGTTTTCTGTCATTAATTTTTCCAAAAGGATTTCTATCCCTTGCTCATTTTCTTCTAATCCTGGTAATCCCATGATTCAAATGTTGTCTTTCATGTTGTCTTGGAGTTCTCTTAAGCTATCTTCATATTTTATGAGTCTATTTTTGTCCTGTTTATATCTTTCTACCTTGTCTTCCAATTCACTAATTCAGTTCTCTGCTTAATCTAGACTACTTCTTATTCCCTCTGGTGTGTTTTTATATCAGATATATATTCATCATTTCTTCCGTGTTTTTGTTTATAGTTTTTATCTTCTCTGACAAAATGCTGTACCTCCCACTTAGTTTCTTATAGTTGTTTGTGAGTTTCTGGAGCATCCTTATGACTATTCTTCTGAATTCTATATCATAATTTTATTGTCTCCATTTAATTTAGCTCTTTTATTGGGTAATCTTCTATTGTTTTCAATTGTGGGTTTCTTTTTTGTCTCCCCATTTTAGGCGACTAGGTTTTTTTTTTTCTGTGATTACTAATGCTCCACTTTGTCAGCTGTGTCCTGTTGTGTGAACCTCTCATGAGTGAATTTCTGGCATGATTTATGTTGGACTTAATAGTGTGGTCTTTTTGATCTCCTTGTGTGGATGCTCTAGTGTTTCCCTTCATTTCACTTTAGTGAGTTCCTTTGTTGTACTTGGGGGTCTCCTTTTTGTGGTAGGTTCTCCTCTCCTGTGGGTTTACTGGTATTCATAACTCTTATCTTGTCTTTTATGGGGTCAGGGTAAGAGTGAAGGGGAAGTGGAGTGAGACAGCAGGAGAGCATTCTATGGGATTTAAAGTACCAACAAATAGAGAACAGACAGAAGATCCTTTGGAAAAGCACAGCAATAACCACAGTATTTCACCAAAGTAACCACCTTATGTAAAATGTGACAAAGAAATAAAACTTTTATTAGAGAGAAAAATGATGTAAGATGGTGTTAGAAGGCAGAATGCCTATGCAAGTTTAGATTGTGAGATACAGTAAGAGTAACAGATAAAGCCTTTGTGTAATGTATGAGAGAATAAAGTTAATTACAACAGTAATAAAGCTCAGGAGGATGGTAAAATAGTTTAAGACCAGGGAAGGGTGCTTGGTGAGATTTGGAATAACAATAATATGATTAGAAATATATAATTTGAATAAAAATAATAAAAAGTAAAAGACAAGGAATAGGGCATTATTAAAAAATGTGGAAAGTGGGAGAAAAAAAATCTAATGCAATATAAAGGGGAAAATAAAGAAAACCAGTCATTTGCAGATTTAAATCAGAAGCTGGAGTTCTGACCAAAATGGAGGCATAGGTAGAAACCCTTCATTTCCTTACACAACCAGAAGGAGGATAACATCAAATCTAAGATCAATAAACAATCAGAAGGGCCAGAAAATCAAAGTGCATGGAACTCTGACAACCAAGGAATTAAAGGAAAAACAACCAGAGCAACCAGACTGAAAGAACCGGCACTAAGGCTGTGGGGGTGGCACCAGCTAAGGAAACCAAAGCAAGGTGGTGAACCATGTGGGCAAAATCAGCTCAGAAAAACTGAAGTGACATACTGGGTGGGTGTGGCTGGCTTAAAGATGCAACTCATACTCAGAGTTCACTGTGGACTATGGCAGTTCCCTTGGTGGGAGACATTCCCAGTCTAACATGAGAGTTCATTGAAAAGTAGATTAGAGATGAGTAGGCGAGCTGCATTTTTTCCCTCTCTGGCCCAATCCCCACAGGCAGTGCCACTAAGCAGCAAAGGGGTTGCCCTGTCCTGGAAAATACCTAAAACCCCAACCCCTTACAACTTAACAGTTGCACCAAGACAAAAAAAATAGGCCACAAATGAAGAGCAGAGCAAAACTTCAGAAAGAGAGCTAAGTGATGAGGAGATAGCCAACCTACATGGTGGAGAATTTAAAGCCCTGGTAATCAAAATGCTCACAGGACAGATTGAGCTTGGATGAAAAATAAAAAAAAAAAAGCAAATTAAATATACCCAGAATGATAACATAAAATAGGAAATCAACAGTGACAAGAAGGAAACCAGGACTCAAATCAATGATTTGGAACCAAAGGAAGAAATAAACATACAACTGGAATGAAATGAAGAAACAAGGATTTGAAAGCATGAGGAGAGGCTAGGAACCTCTGGGATAACTTTAAATTATCCAAAATATAGAAGTGCCAGAAGGAGAAGAGCAGCCAGAATTTAAATTATGAAGGAAAAGTTCCCCAATCTGGCAGAGGATATAGACTTCCAGGAAGTCCAGGATACCTAGAGAGACCCAAAGGAGTTGGACCCAAGAGGAACACACCAAGGCACATCATCATTAAGTTAGCCAAACTTAAAGAGAGAATCTTAAAAGAAGCAATAGGAAAGGAGAGAGTTACCTACAAGGGAATGCCCATAAGACTATCAGTTGATTTCCCAATAGAACCCTGCAGGCAAGAAGGAGCTGGAAAGAAGCAATTTGAAGTCATGAAAGGCAAAGACCTACATCCAAGATTACTCTATCCAGCAAAGCTATCATTTAGAATGCAAGGGCAGATAAAGTGGCTCCCACATAAGGTCAAGTTAAAGGAGTTCATCATCACCAAGCCCTTTTATATGAAATGTTAAAGGGACTTATCTAAGAAGAAGAAGATAAAAAATATGGACAAATGACAAGAAACTCACAACTATCAACAGCTGAACCTAAAAAAGAAAACCACACTAAGCAAACAACTGGAACAAGAACAGAATCAGAGAAATGTACATTACATGGAGGGATTTCAGTGGGGAGGGGAAGAATGGGGTGAAAGGTACAGAGAAGGAAAAGCATAACAAGTAGGCATAAAATAAATGGGGAGAAGTTAAGAATGGAATAGGAAATATACAAGTCAAAGAACATATATGTACAATCCATGGACATAAACTAAGGGGGTAGGAGGGTTAGGGGTGCAATGTGGAACTGGGATAAAGGAGGAAAACTGGGAAAACTGTAATAGCATAATCAACAAAATATTCTTTTTAAATATTTTTTAATATTTAGTTTCTAATATTTAGTTTTTTAATATTTAATTTTAATATTAATATTTTTAATATTTAATAATTTATTTTTTAGAGAGGGAAGGGAGGGAGAAAGAGAGAGAAACATCAATGTGCAGTTGCTGGGGGCCGTGGCCTGCAACCCACGCATGTGCCCTGACTGGGAATCAAACCTGAGACACTTTGATTCACAGCCTGCACTTAATCCACTGAGCTATGCCAGCCAGGGCAACAAAATATTCTTAAAAATAAATAATTTAAAAATAAAGAAAAATATTCTAAGGAAATAGACAGAGGAAAACTGGTGTATCAATAATTATACCTAATAAAATAGACAAAAACAAAGGCTATTAAAACAGACACAGAAAGATACTTCAGAATACTTAAGGAGGGAACTCATCAAGAAGACATAAACATTGTAAACATATATTTACACCACATATGAGCAACTAAATATGTTAGGAAAATCTTGGAGGATTTCAAAAAAGAAGTAGATAGGAACACACTTATATTGAATTTTAACATGCCACTGTCAGTAATGGTTTGATCTGCTCTAAAAAATATCCACAAGGTTAT
Organism: Phyllostomus discolor; assembly: GCF_004126475.2. Taxonomy (NCBI): domain Eukaryota; kingdom Metazoa; phylum Chordata; class Mammalia; order Chiroptera; family Phyllostomidae; genus Phyllostomus; species Phyllostomus discolor. The sequence goes on from NW_023397516.1 coordinate 49,257, forward strand.
TGGGGCATTGAAAAATGCCCTAGAGCCAATGGACTTGTCATATATAGAACCTTTCATTCCAACAAGCAATGTACACATTCTTTTTAAATGAACATTGAACATTTTCAAAGGTAGATCACAGGATACAACATAAAGCCAACTTCAACAACTTCAAGAAAACTAAAATCCTATCAAGCATTTTTTTGCATAACAAGGAGTTGAAACTAGATGCCTGCCTCAAGCAAAACAAACAAACAAAACCCAAAACATTTAAATTTATGGAGATTAAATAGCATGCTAACAAACAATAAATGTGTTAATAGTTACATCAGGAAGAAATAAAAAAGTTTCTGGAAACAATGAAAATGAACACACAGCAGTCCAAAATTTATACAATGCAGTAAGAGTCGTCCTAAGACGTCCTAAGACAATTGCTATGAAAGGAATTCATAGCAATATGGTTCTATCTAAAAGAAGATAAAAACACTTCATATGAACAATGTAACCCAATATCTAAAACAGTTGGAAGAGCAACAATAAACAAACCCCAGAGCATGTAAAAGGAAGGAAATAACCGAAATTAGAGCAGAATTAAATAAATCTGTATGACAAATCCAGAAGCTGATTCTTTGAAAAGATAAATATCAAGGCTTTAACAGACCCATGAAGAAAAAAGGGAGAGGATCAAAATAAACAAAAATAGAACTGAAAGATGAGAGATTACCACTGATACCACAGAGATACAAAGGAGTGTAAAAAATTGTTACCAGCAATTATATTCTGAGAAATTTGTAAACATGGGGAAAGTTCTAGAAAAAATAACATGCCAAAAACTGAATGAACAAGAAGAAGAAGGTCTGAAAAAACCAATAATAGCTGATGAAATTGAAGCAGTAATAAAAAAAAAACTTGTGGGGTTAGGGAAGAAGGAGGTAAGGTAGATGGGACAGAAACCCAGTTTTCCCTGTGCCCAGCTGAAACACCTAGCTGACCTTCTGAGAAACAGAGTGAACAGCCAAAGGAATCCTACCTTATATGAAGTTTGGGGTCCAAAAATTGTAGAAGACATCAAAAATAAAAAACAAATGGTGAGGAGATTGCCTTGGAATGCTAAGCTCCCTGGAATTTGCAAAGGGACCTAGGCAGCTGTGACCACCTGCCCGGCACCTGTCTCAGAATACTGGGAGAAGAGTTTGATCACTAGTTCCTTACCCTATCAGAGGAGGGAGGGCAGCCCAGCACCAGGAGTGATGTGGATGTTGGGAGTTACTGGGAAGAATAGATATGAAGTGGGAGACACAGAGGTGATGTACACCTTATGGGACTGTGGATACTGTCTACATCATTACCAGAAAAACTGGGGAGACAGATGACACCTGGAGAATGAGAAGAGTTGGGCCATGTCAGACCCTGACACAGGTAGTCTCCAGACTTGTTAGAAAGTCAGGCTGTGTGAAAAGCCATGCACTTGTTAAGAATGGTGGGCTGAGATAAGAGGCTTTTACTACAAAAAAAAAAAGTTTAGAGCTGCTTTGTAAGGAACTCTTACTGGCAGTAGCTGGCTCAGGTGGAGGGCGGTTTGAGCTAAGTGACTGCACTTGACTAGGACTGACTGTTCACCCAGAGGCTGAGTAAGGCTATGTGTCTGGAGGCTGACTGTCGCTACTTGTCAGGTGGTGGGCTCTGGCTATGGTGGCCTAGCAAACAGCACAGAAGAGACGCACTGCACCGACGTTGGCATAACTGGTGAATTAAAGGCACATGCTTGGTGCAGATGGACAGTGGGGGCCCAGCAACTAATCAAGGACCTGGGCTGAGACTGGGCAACTGTGATTATTGAGGCCCAGACCTGGCCCCAATCCTTGTAGAATCAGAGAAAGAGAGAGAAGCCCAGCCCAGGGATTGTCTTTCTGTGCATCCAGAAAGGCCAGCAGAACTTGCTCAGTGGGTTTAAAGTCAGCAGGCAGTTTATTTTTACTTTTTAATCTTTCTTTCCTTCCAAGTGAGAAAATAAGATGTAAAGTTATGAAAGGTATATATAGAGAGAGAGCCATGGTGGGAGTATAAGGCTAACCCCCAAAACTGAGGAAGTGAAACAAATTTCACTTTGCAATCCCACAGAACTGGTATTTTATTGTTTGTATTATTTTTTCTTTTATTTCATTTGTATTTTTTAATTTCTCTTTTTTTCTGTTTAGCTTTCTTCTTTTTATTTTTGTTTAATTTCATTCTTTAGTTTTCCTTTATCTCTCTTTCATATTGTATTTTTGTTTTTTTTCTTGCACTACACTCATGTTCCAATAACACACTACTCTTGATTGTGTACTTTCTATTCTTTTATCAAAATAATGTATTTCTTGTCACATTATTCTTATTCCAGTATTATTGTAAATAAATGTTTCATACATTTGTAAATACAAATGTATTTACAAAGCAACCCTCCCTGATCTTATCCCACTTTAATCCTGAGACTTATTGTTGTCATTAATTCCATTCTCTCCCACATTATGCCTACTTTCTATATTTTACTCTCACTATATCTCCATTATCTAATCTTGCACAAACACTTTTTTTTGGATTCAGCTAACAATTCTCTCCTATAACAAAAATCTTCTCTCGCCTTTTATACAAAGTGGCTAGTTGGGTGGCTATCAATGAACATTATACGTATTTAAAGAATCTCCTATCTCTCCTCAACTTGCTGGTTCTTTAAAATCCATAAAATACTCTCCCATTGTCTTAATCCATTTTGCCTACTCCATGCCACTGATCATATACAAAATTAGGTGGGACTGTGAACACCTGCATACCTGCTGGAGGAGAGAACCCACAAAGAAACCACCAAGAGGTAAAAACCCAAGTACAACAAGAGAGCCCACACAAAGAGAAGAAAGGGAAAACCTACCCGGACTAGGAGGTTAAAGAGGCCACACTACTGAATCACACAGAATTCCTAACATACGTTCACCCTACAAAGAGCTAGCAAACTGAGTACATCAGGAAGTGCAGAAACAGATGAAAAGAGGCACCTAAAATGTGGGGACAAAAAAACATGCAATCAAAAAAAGTGGACAACTCTCCACTAAATGAGCTAAATGAAATGGAGGAAAGCAAATTTTCAGGTACAGAATTCAAAATAATGGTTATAAAGAAGCTCAAGGAACTCACAGACAACAAGGAACTGACTGAGACAACAACAGTATGAAAAAGGAAATAGAAAATATAAACAAAAACCAGGATGAAATGAACAATAAAATCTCAAAGATAAAACACATTAAAAGGAATTAAAGGCAGTCTGGATAAAGCAGAAGACTGAAATAGTGAGCTGGAAGATCAATGTAGAGCAGCTACATGAAAAAAAAAAAGACTGAAAAAATGAAGATACTTTAAGGGAACTCCAAGATAACATGAAACATAACAATATTTGAATCGTGGGAATATTAGAAGGAAAAGAAAATGAACAAGAAAGAGGAACCCTGTTTGAAAATAATGACAAAAAACTTTCTGAACCTGGAAAGGGAAAAGATGTGCAAGTTCAGGAAGCACAGAGATCCCCAATCAAGATGAACTCAAGTAGGCCAGCTGCAAGACATATCATAATTAAATGCCAGCTATTAAGGACAAAGAAATAATCTTAAAAGCAGCAACAGAGAAAGAAGAAGCAATAAAAAGATACTCCAATAAGGCTTATCAGCTGACTTCTCAGCAGAAATATTCCAATCCAGGAGAGAATGGCAGGAGATACACCAAATAACAAAAAACAAAGGCCTGCAAACAAGATTACTATAGCCCACAAAACTGTCAATTAAAATGAAAGGTGAAATAAGAATTTTCCCAGACAAAAGAAGGTAGAAAGACTACATCTCCATCACACCATCTCTATAAATTTAATAAAGGGTGAGTAAAAAAGGAGATGAGTGAAAGAGAGGAAAACAGGTACCAAAGGGGGAAAGAACAAATACCTATCAATAATAACCTTAAATATTAATGGATTAAATGCATCAAAAGACAGAGTAGCTGAATGAATAAGAAAAAATGACCCACACATATGCTGCCTGCAAGAGACCCACCTCAGAACTAAAGACCTACACAGATGGAAAGTGAAGGATTAAGCCCTGGCTGGTGTAGCTCAGTGGATTGAGTGCGGGCTGCGAACCAAAGTGTCGTAGGTTTGATTCCCAGCCAGGGTACATGCCTGGGTTGCAGGCCATGACCCCCAGCAACCGCACATTGATGTTTCTCTCTCTCTATCTCCCTCCCCTCTGTCTCTAAAAAAAATGAAAAAATAAAAAAAATCTTAAAAAAAAGAAAGTGAAGGATTGGAAATAAACATTCCAAGCAAATAGGGAAAAACAGTTGCATTAGTATTATTTAATATCAGAAAAAATAGACTTCAGAACAAGGGACATAAAGAGACCCAGATGGTCACTTCAAAGGAACATGGTCACATTCAAGGGAAGAATCCATTAAGAAGACCCACACATTGTAAACATATATGCACCCAACATAGGAGCCCCAAATAATAAAGAAAATCTTGGAGGGCCTCAAGAGAAATATTGATAGCAATGCAATCACACTAGAGGATTTCAACATCCACTGTCAAAAATTAATACATTTTCCAAACAAATGTTAAAGATATTGTGGCATTGAACATGTCCTACAGCAAATGGACTTAACCAATACATCTAGAGCCTTTCATCCCAAACAAGCAAAATACATATTCTTTTCCAATGCATATGGGACATTTTCAAAGATAGACTACATGATTGACTATAAAACGAGACTCAACAAATTCAAGAAAATTGAAGTCATATAAAGTATTTTCTCTGACCACAAGGGACTAAAAATAGTAACCAACCTCAGGGGAAAAACTCAAAAACACAAAAACTATTAAACATTGGTATTAAACAATGAATGGGTTAAGGATGAGATAAAGGTAGAAATCAAAAGATTTCTGGAAACAAATGAAAAAGAACTCATAATAACCCAAAATTTATGGAACAGAAGGTAGGAAGCCCTGAGAGGGTAGTTCATAGTAATACAAGTCTACCTAAGAAAGAAAGAGACATTTCTTTTTTTTATTATATTTTAATCATTGTTCAAATACAGTTTTCTCCTTTTTAATCCCAATCCAGTCCCACCTCCCACCCTCCCCACTTCCCTCCCATTACCACCCTCCCCTCAGTTTATGACCATGTGCCCTTTAAGTTTGTTCCTGTGAACCCTTCCCACTGACCCCTTAAATTCCCTCTTCTCTCCCCTCTGGTCACCGTGAGCCTGTCCTGTATTTTAGTGTCTTTGGTTATATTTTGCTTGTTTCTTTGTTTTGTTATTTAGGTTCCTGTTAAAGGTGAGATCATGTGGTATTTGTCTTTCACTGCCTGGCTTATTTCACTTAGCATAATGTTTTCCAGCTCCATCCACGTTGTTGCAAAGGGTAGGAGCTCCTTCTTTCTTTCTGCTGCATAGAATTCCATTGTGTAAATGTACCATAGTTTTTTGATCCATTCATTTACTGATGGGCATCTTGGTTGCTTCCAGCATCTAACTATTGTAAATTGTGCTGCTATGAACATTGGGATGCATAGGTTCTTTTGTATTGGTGTTTTAGTATTCTTAGGATAGAGTCCCAGCAGTGGAATTGCAGGGTCAAAAGGCAGATCCATTTTTAGTTTTCTGAGGAGGTTCCAAACTGCTTTCCATAGTGGTTGTACCAGTCTGCAGTCCCACCAGCAGTGCACTAGGGTCCCCTTTTCTCCACAACCTCTCCAACACTTGTTATTTGTTGCTTTGTTTATGATGGCCATCTGACTTATGTGAAGTGGTATCTCATTGTGGTTTTAATCTGCATCTCTCTGATGGCTAGCGATATTGAGCATTGTTTCATGTGTCTTTGGATTTTCTGTATGTCCTCCTTGGAGAAGTGTTTGTTCAAGTCTTTTGCCCACTTTTTAATTGGATTCCTTGTCTTCTTAGAGTGGAGTCGTGTAAGTTCTGTATATATTTTGGAGATTAAACCCTTGTCTGAGGTGCCATTGGCAAATATGTTTTCCCATACAATTGGTTCTCTTTTAATTTTGATACTGTTTTCTTTAGCTGTGCAGAAGCTTTTAATTTTGATGAGGTCCCATTTGTTTATTCTTTCCTTTATGTCCCTTGCTCTAGGGGACAAGTCAGTAAAAAAGTTTCTTCGTGAAATATCTGAGATTTTCCTACCTACGTTCTCTTCTAGGACTTTAATGGTGTCACGTTTTATATTTAAGTCTTTTATCCACCTTGAATTTATTTTTGTGTATGGTGTAAGTTGGTGCTCAAGTTTCATGTTTTGTTTTTTTTTGCACGTGGCTGTCCAGTTCTCCCAACACCGTTTGTTGAAGAGGCTATTTCAAATAAAAGACCTAACCCTACACCTACAAGAAATTGAGGGACAACAAGGAAGACAGCCCAGAGCAAGCAGAAGGAAGGACATAGCCAAGATCAGAGCAGAATTAAATGGCATAGGCTAAAAACACAATTCTAAGAATAAATAAATCCATGAGCTTTTTTTTAACAGAATAAAGATTTTTTAAAAGATTTTATTTATTTATTTTTAAAGAGGGAAGAGAGGGAGAAAGAGAGAGAGGGAGAGGGGAGGGAAGAGAGAGAAACATCAATGTGCGGTTGCTGGGGGCCATGGCCTTCAACCCAGGCATGTGCCCTGACTGGGAATCAAACCTGCAACACTTTGGTTCACAGCCTGTGCTCAATCCACTGAGCTATGTCAGCCAGGCACGAGCTGTTTTTTAAAGAGATAAATAAAATTTATCTTCTTTGTTGTCATATCTCCATGCAACTAGATTTTCTGGCAGTTCTAGTTGTTTTTGTTTTTAGATTGGTTATTATCCTTTTCACTGTGGAAGAAAGTAAACCATTTCTACCCATCCTTCCATCTTGACTGGAAGTACAAAGGGTGAAATTTGACATTGCGGTGGAGTGGTGTCAGACTTGCTGGTACTATGGAGGAAATTCAAAATCTGCTCTAGCCTTGGCTTATATGACAGAGTAGACTGAGAACTGCCCTACAACCAAAGGGTCACCAGTTCAATTTCCTGTCTGTGCCACATGCCTGGGTTGCAAGCCAGGTCCCCAGCAAGGGATGTATGTGAAGCAACCACACATTGATGTTTCTCACCTTTTCTCCTTTCCCTCTCTGGAAATAAATAAATAAAAATTAAAAAAATAATCAGCTGTAGAATATCATAACATAACATCTTGAATGTTCAATTGACAAATGAAAAAAAACTTTATTGTGCAAACAAATGGAAAAATATTCAGTTAAACAAAAAAAGTAAAAGAAAGACAAAAATAAATAATGGACAATGTCAACATAAAAATACTAAACACCAAGTTTTATGACAAAGGTATTAAAACTGTCTTTTTTAAAAAAGATTTTATTTACCTATTTTTTAGAGAGGGAAGGGAGGGAGATAGAGAGAGAGAGAGAGAGAAACATCAATGTGTGGTTGCTGGGGGTCATGGCCTGCAACCTAGGCATGTGCCCTGACTGGAAATCGACCCTAGGCATGTACCCTGACAGGCATGTACCCGGACTTTGGTTCACAGCCCACACTCAATCCACTGAGCTACGCCAGCCAGGGCTTAAAACTCTCTTTATGGAAGCACTTAAATAAGCAGCTATACCCATTAGAAACCTAATGAAATTGATAAAGCATGCAAATTATGTATCTTAGTATACACATCCAATAAAATTTTATAACTAAATATAACGCAATTTAAAAATTATTTAACACTAAGCTAGTGCTAAATATGCAGGAAATATTTAAGACAATTGTAATAGGGAAGTGCTGAGAAATTTAAGAGGTAAAGCATTAATATTCACTTGAACTTGTAAAAATTTATCAGAGTAGATTATAGTAAATTATATGTGTATAATGCAGTATCTGATACAAATGCAAAAGTGCTATATAGTCATAGAGGAAAAACTATTGGTACACCAATTATTTCTAAATTCTCTTGAAAAATTAAAAAAAAAAGGACAGTTTACAAACACGAAAGAAAAACTATCACATATCAATAATTAACAATAAAGCAATATAATTTATACCAGCCCAAAGAGATTTACAGATTAGATTTTTAATAAATGACCACATAGATGTTGTTTATAAACTACTCATTTCTCCCTGGCTGGTATGGTTCAGTGGATTTCTGTCAACCTGTGAATTAAAAGGTTGCAATTTGACTACCACTATGGGCACATGTCTGGGTTGCAGACCAAGTCCCCAGTAAGGGGTACATGAGAGGCAAACCCACATTGATGTTTCTAGCCTTCTCTTCCACCCTCCCTCTCTAGGTAAAAACAAACAAACAAATAAATATTTAAAACAAACTATTCATTTTAATATAAAAATATAAGTAGATTGAAATTAAAATAATGTATTATGTAAACAATCAAATTAGAATTTGCTATAGTAATATCCAATAAAGTTGACAAGATAAAATGAAATTATTAAAGAATAAAAGTGTTTTCAGGAACTACTGTAAAAAACACATAAACAAAACCAAGGGAGAAGGGGAAGCAAGAGAGGTAGGCATGTTTAGATGGGATGGGGGAGAGTGGTGGGGAGAAAATGCAGACAACTGTAATTGAACAAAAATAATGTATGAAATAAACAAAAATAAGAAATAATAAATAACAGACCCCTGGCTGGCGTAGCTCGGTGGATTGAGCGTGGGCTGGGAACCAAAGTGTCACAGGCTTGATTTCCAGTCAGGGTACATGCCTGGGTTGCAGGCCATCACCCCCAGCAACAGCACATTGATGTTTCTCTCTCTCTTTCTTTCTCCTTCCCTTCCCCCTCTAAAAATAAATAAATAAAGTCTATAAAAAATAAATAACAAAAAGATATATAATAGAATGTATCAACTTATCAAGAAAACAGCAATCTAAAATGTGCATGCACCAAGAAACTGTAAACTTTGTAAACTGTAATCTTTGTAAACTAAAACCTAAACAACTGACATAAGCCCTGGCTGATGTGGCTCAGTGGATTAAGTGCAGGTCTATGAACCAAAGTGTCGCTGGTTTGATTCAAAGTCAGGGCACATGACTGCTTCCAGGCCATGTCCCCAATAGGGGTGCATGGGAGGGAACCACATGTTGAATATTTCTCTCCTTCTCTTTTTCCCTCAAAAAAACAAAAACAAAAACAAAAAACTCCTCCACCCAGTTCTGCAAGAGATTCTAAAAGATCTGCTTTAAAACCAGGAAGAAAATGAGAAAGAAACATAGGTACAAAAATGGCAATGAATAAGTACCTATAAATAATAACCTTAAACATAAACAGATTAAATCCTCCAAACAACAGACATAGAGTAGCTGAATGGGTAAGAAAAAAAAAAGCCAAGATAGCAATACTAAAATCAGACTAAATAGAGTTCAAAAAAAGAACCATAAAAAGAGACCCAAAAAGTCACTTCAGGTACTCAGAAGAAGAATCCATCAAGAAAACATAAACAGTTTGGTAATGGGTATGATGATCCCTCTTACTTTGCTCATCTTTCTATGTATTACAACACCAGTGTAATCAAAAGAGTCTGGCACTGACACAAAAACAGACAGAAAGACTAATGGAACAGAAGAGAGAGCCCAGAAGGTAACCCAAGTCTCTATATCAATTAATTTTTGATGAAGTGGGCAGCAACATAAAATGGAGTAAAAACAGCTTCTTCAACAAATGGTGTTGAGAGAAATGGACAACTATGTACAAAAATATGAAACTCAAGCACCAAATTACACCATTCACAAAAATAAATTCAAAGTAAATAAAACATTTATATACAAGGAAAATCTCAGATATTACATGTAGCAACATTTTTACTGATATGTCCTCTAGAGCAAGGAAAAGAATAAACAAGTATGATATCATCAAAATAAAGAGCTTGTCCACAGCTAAAGAAAACAGTATTAAAATAAAAAGAGAACCAACCATATGGGAAAACATATCCACCAATGATACCTCAGACAAGGGTTTAATCTCCAACATATATAAAGAACTTACATGATTCTGTGCTAAGAAGACAAGCACCCAATTAAAAAATGGGCAAAGGACTTAAACAGACACTTTTCCAAGGAGGATATACCAAGGATCCAGAAACACATGAAAAGATGCTCACTATCTCTAGCAATCAGAGAGATGCAAATTAAAACAAGATACCACTTCGGACCAGTGAGGATGGCCTTCATAAACAAAGCAACAAACAAGTTTTGGAGAGGTTGTGAAGAAAAGGGGACCCTAGAGCACTTTTGGTGGGATTGCAGAGCAGTGCAGCCACTATATAGAACAGATTGAATTTCTTAAAAAAAAAAAAATGTGACTTTTTTTTGACCCGTAAACTCCACTGCTATGATTATATCCTAAGAATCCTGAAACATCGGTCCAAAAGAACCCGTGCACCTCAATGTTCATAGCAGCACAATTTACAATAGCCTAGTGTTGGAAGCAACCTAGGTGCCCATCAGTAAATGAATGGGTTGAAAAACTATGGTACATTTACCAATAGAATACTATGCAACAGAAAGAGAGAAGGAGCGTCTATGCTCTGCAAGAGCAAGATAGAACTAGAGGGCATTATGCTAAGTGAAATAAGTCAGGTAGTGAAAGAGAAATACCATATGATCTTACCTTTCAGTAAATCTAAACAAAACAAACAAGTAAGGAAAATACAATCAGAGATACAGTAATTAAGAACAATATGACTGTAACTGGGGAGTAGAAAAGAGGCAGTAATTGGGGGGAGTGTGAAGGTTTTCCAGGAACAACTATAAAGGACACAGGGACAAAACAAACGTGGATCAAATTAGGGCAGGGTGGTGGGGATGGCTGGGAGGTGGCATGGTGGGAGAGAAAAAACAGACAACGGCACCTGAATAATATTAAAATAAAATGAATGGGGGAAAACTCCAGTAAAGTAAGTAACAAGGAATTAGACAAATGAGATGCAGAGTTCAAAACACTGGTAATTAGGATGCTAACAGAAATAATTGAGTGTGATTGCAAAATGAAGGAAGAAATGAAGGCTATAATACATGAAATAAAGAAATATATACAGGGAACCAACAATGAAAGGAAGGAGACCAGGACTCAAATTTGGGAACAGACTGAAGAAACAAGAATATATACACACACATTTACATATGCATATATATACACATATACACCTACACACACATATATGTATACACACACATATATGGAGAGGCTTAGGAAACTCTGGGACATCTTTAAGTGTTCCAACATCTGAACTGTTGGTGTGTCAGAAAGAAGAGCAAGAAATTGAAAACTTATTTAAAAAAATAGTGAAGGAAAATGTCCCCAATTTGATAAAAGAAATTGACCATCAGGAAGTCCAAAAAGCCCAGAGAGTCCAAAGAAATTGGACCAAAGAAGAAACTCACCAATACAAGTCATAATCACATTATCCATGACTAATGATAAGGAAATAATTTTAAAGCAGCAAGAGTAAAGGAGAGAGTTTCCTATAAAGGAGTGCACATAATACTATCAGCTGATTACTCAAAAGAAACCTTAGTGGCGAGAAGGGGCTGCAAAGAAGTATTTGAAGTAATGAAAAGCAAAGACCTACATCCAAGATTCCTCTACCCAGCAAAGCTGTCATTTAGAATGGAAGAGCAGATAAGATGCTTCCCAGATAAGGTCAAGTTAAAAAGGTATATCGCCACCAAGCCCTTATTAATGAAATTCCAAAGGGGAACAATAAAATTTTAAAAAAGTCAATGAACAGTAAAATGACAACAAACTGAAAACTATCAACCACTGGACATAAAAAACAAAAAACCAAGACTGGACACAAGCAAATAACTGGAGCAGGAGCAGATTCACAGAAATGTAGGTCACATGGAGGGTTATCATTCAGAAAGACAAGGGGGATAATTGGACAAAATGGTAAAGGGCATAAGAGGCATAATTTGCAGGTACAAAATAGGCAGGTGGAGGTTAAAAATATAGGAAATGGAGCAGCCAAAGACCTTATATGCATAACACATGGACATTCACAAAACTGCCAAACCAATGTAAACAACTCTGAAATGGTTGATACTAACATAAGGCAAATTTATAAACAGGCCTATATAAATACAGTCCATAAGGTCATAGAATTAGGATATCTGACAACCAGGCACCCTGGCTTTAGGTTTATTAGCCAGCAACCTGGCCAATATCCCTCCCAGGTTTCTTAATGACATTGCTTCTTTTGTACTTTTATAACATTAATGTACTTGTTAAATTTTTATCTCCTAGACTTGGTCATTCCATATCAGATTGATGATGCTGCAGGGTTTCCAACAAATCCCTAAGCTGGTGTTGAAGGTGACCAGCATACAGTATCTATGATGGCCTCAAGAGTTCCTTTTCAACCTCTAGATAGAATAGGGAGTTTTATGGTTCTTAATAGTCAGCAGCTACTCTCCCATCTAAGCTGGAAGAATTTACAGAATGAAATATCTCTCTTCATCAGCACCTAAAAGATTTTTGAGAACAATGTCTCTCAGGGGGAGGGGGGTTGAGGCAGAAGATAGGATGGAGGGAATTCTGAAGGTGCCCCAGGACTTAGGCAAAAAATATCAGTAGAGGACAGAGACCCTGTTCTAAAACTGGTTTTTCCAACTCTCTGGAAAACAGCTGAACCATGGTGAATCATGAATTCACCTGCACAGAACACACGAAATGACCCATGCTTTATTATATTGTGGGACTCTTCTCTGGTGGCCAGTCAAGGAAATCCTGGGAGACCAGATGTGCAGTAGATTTAAATTAATGTAACTCCTTGTACCTGCACAATAAAACTCCACCAAAAACTGGACAGAGAATATCCACCCATTAATAATTTAATCACTCCAGCCTCTGAAGTTATTCTCTGTTCAGAGCTGACCCACTCCCATGTTCTGTGGAGTGTGCTATGACTTAATAAATTTGCTCTTTCTTCCTGCTATAAACTGTGTTTTTGCTTCAATTCTTGGTGATTACCCAAAACTTGGTTACGTGTGCTCATGCATGATAATATTTTATTATGTAGCTTATCATAGTTTAGTTACTGATTCCTGTTAATAATTATTTTCAAACATTGGCAAATACAAAATATTGCCAACTTTTTGATTAAATATAAGAGAGCATTTTCCTTCTTCTATAAGTACTTGTTTTGAATTGCTGTGTGAATTGTTCTTTCTTCTAATCATGCATGTTGCCACTATAACATTTAATTTTATGACCTCAATGCAAAAATAGTCATAAAAAGAAAATGCAAATCAAACTATGCTAATTAAACTAGTGTGTTATTTAAAAAATGCTTCTGAGGATTTACTTTTCTGCAAGGTGTGTAGAAGTAATTGAGAAAAGTGTAAGGCTGCATTAGTTCCCAGGAAATTCATTTTCTTGACATCGTGTAAATTCCTGCATTATTTTTAGATACAAATGTATTTTTGCATATCAAATATTTTGCACCCATCTTAATCCAGTTTGGAAAGAGGGAACATCTGTTTTTCACACTTTCTAATGAAGTCTTGAGTTACTCAGAACATAAATTTGTGTTTTGAGAAGTCCTGTATAGATGAATAATCATTAGATGTTTTTAATCCTACCAGAAAATTGCATGTGTCACGGACACTTGTCTGCACAGAAGCAATTCTCATAGAGCCTATTCAGTGGTGATTATTTTGTTCCCTATTAATTACTCATATCACAAAATGCCTTGATTTTGAGTACTCATTTTCAAGCCTGTATTCTGTAATTTTCCTCCAGGTAATACCAATTGAACAGAAAATTCAGCTCAGTCTCAGGAACAGGGAACTCCTGGGTGCTTAGGACACATGCAGTTGATCATTGAATAACAAGGTTTGAAATGTGCTGGGGCACTTGAGCATAGATTACTTCTCAGTAAATATCAGAAAAAATGTTAGATTTCCTTAAAATGCTGAAGTTTTTGCTGAAAGTGGAATATGAATTTCTTTGTTCCATTATCTTTTCATTTTGATGTCTAGTGTTAGTGATATGTATAATCTGTACAGTGTTTTGTATCATGTTAGAAAATATCGAGACAGGTACTGACAGATATTATCTTCTAAGGAGAGGACATAAACTTAGGGTATCAATAAATATATACAGAACTGTAAATGAATTTTTTTTTCTTCTGATTTTTAAAATATTGTTTTCTAAGCTTTCTTGGTTGTAAAAATGAAATATACAAAATATGTGTAACAGCCTGTTTATGTGATTGGTAGTCCATTAGTACAATAATTAATTTTGGGTGCCAAATGTTATATATGGATTTTGAGTAAGCAGTATGGTAATCAACCCTAACCCCCACATTTGTGGGTGTCAACTATAATTGGTTGGTGGAACCAGAGAGTTTAACATCTTTTATGAAGCCAGAAATAGACCACCTTCTATGAGAATCACAGTCAGCAGCTCAGTAAGCCCGTGTTTTGCATCTCAAGACATGATCAAATACCAGGAAGGGTGGAGATTAGAAGGGCAATGAATACAAGAAGTTAGGGAAACTCCTCCAAGATACAGCTGGTCTTTCAAGGGAGAAGGTGCTCCAACTTGAAAGAGTAGGCAGATACGAGGTAGATTATTTCTGAGAGGACAGCCTGAGTACAAGTATGGACTGTTCAGAAGGACACTTCATGGGGTTTTGCAGGACTTGAAGGTCATGAAACAGAGATTTGCTTGCCTGATGCAGATTCCTCGGGTTCCTAAAAGGCTTGAGGACTTCAGATAAGGGTCAGAGGCCTATGGATTCCACCTTAGGAAAATAATGTAGCACTGAGAATCCTGGCAGCAGAGACCATGGACTATGAACTGGCATATAGGCACCTGGTGGGAAGTAGGTCCTCAGTATGAGTTCAGTGATTATTTGCTGGAAACCACAACTAAATCAGAGGATATCAAGTTCTTAATGGCAAAAAAGGGACAAAAAACTACAACAGCTGTGAATCTAAAAATGAAAAACCGTAAGTGAGATAAACTGAAGCAGGAAAAAAGTCAGCAAAAGCAATCGAAACAGATTGTCAGGTAAATGTTAGTTCAAGGAGATGATTTAGAGCTGGATGTTATCATGAAACCATCACAGTGTGTGGTTTTGCATAATCTCTTTTGTGTTTTGTATCCCTGAATATTAAAAATCTACTTAGAGCCATAAAATTATGGATTTGCCATTTAATAAATTTTGAAATATTCCAATCCATGTGATTAAATCCATTTCCAAATATCAGGAAAATTACTGCATTAACTTATGACATGGGAAGGTCTAGGAAAATATGCATATTTTAAAAGATTTTTAAAAACATAGAATGGCACCAAATTTATTCTTGCTCATGTGGAAATAATACAGTACTTAATCAATAATAATACAAACTGTGTCTTTTTTAAAATTTATTTTTAGACAGAAGGGGAAAGAAGGAGAAAGAGAGGAGAACATTAATGTGTGGTTGCCTTTTGAGTACTCCCTACTGGGGACCTGGGCCACAACTCAGGCATGTGCACTGATTAGGAATTGAACTTGTGACCCCTTGGTCTGCAGAATGGTGCTCAATCCACTCAGCCACACTAGCAAGGGCTAAACTGTGTTGGGCAAGCTGACGACTTTAATTAAACCTTTCCTCCAGCCCTGTAATATAATTTAGGTAGCCAAATTATTACAAATACATATAAAAACCATTTTTTCTTTAAAATTAGAGAAAAGCATACACATTAGCATTTTGGAAACCTGCCAGAAGTAACAGGGTTCAGTAATCATTAAACATTTCTTACATAGCAGACAAGGTAGAGTCCATGTGTGATTCCATCTAAGATTGCCAGGGGAATAACAACGTTCCTTATCCATATAAGAAATGGAGCCTTGCTGTTTAACTAATTTACTTCAGCATCCAGTTTACAGCTTGCTCATTATACATATCATTCTCACTACAAGTTTTGAGATTTTCCATTTAAGATGTTTTAGAAACATTTACTTGCTTGCAGCACAGTCATTTTATTAAAGTATCTCTTATACTATTTTCCATGCATATAACACTAAGTACTTTTAAGTAGAAGGTTAACTGCCTATATAAATAACAAGAATTTTACTGGAACAAGTATAAATTACATATGTACAAAACTAGGGGGGTGGAAATGGGATGGAGGTGGGGAACAGTGTGGGGTGGGCTGGGATAGGAATAAAAGAAAATTGTACTTGAACAACAATTAAAATTTGGAAAAGTTATAAAAATAACAAGAATTACTTTTATTTATTTTTAATAATTATTTTATTATTGTTCAATTACAGTTGTCTGTATTTCCCCTCACCACTCCTCACCATACCTCAGCCAAATCTACCTTTTTCCCTTGCTTCCACTTAACCTTTGGTTTTGTTCATGTGTCCTTTATAGTAGTTCCTGAAAACCCTTCATCTCATTATCCTCTCCCAGCTCCCCTCTGGTTACTGTCAAATGGATCTTAATTTCTATGTCTCTGGCTGTATTTTGCTTGCTTTTCTCTTTTGTTATGTTCCAGTTAAAAGTGAGATCGTATGTTATTTGCTCCTCACCTCCTGGATTATTTCACTTAGCAAAATGCTCTCCAGTTCCAATCATGCTGTTGCAAAGCGTAGGAGCTCCTTGGTTCTCTCTGCTGCATAGTATTCCATTGTGTAAATGTACTAGAGATTTTTTCATCCATTCATTTACCGATGTACATTTAGGTTGCTTCCAGCACTTGGCTATTGTAAATTGTGTTCCTATGACATTGAGGCGCATAGGTTCTTTTGGATTGGTGTTTCAGGGTTCTTAGGATATGATCCCAGCAGTGGAATTGCATCAGTCTTCATTACTACCAACAGTGCGCTAGGATTCCTTTTTATTCCACAATCTCTCCAATGCTTGTCTGTTGCTTTGTTTATGATAGCCATTCTGACTGTGTGAAGTGGCATCTCATGGTTTTAATTTGCATCTCTCTAATTAATTTGCATGCTCAGCATCTCTAGCACCATCAAGCTAGTGATGCTGAGCATCTTTTAATATGTCTTTGGGCCCTCTGTATGTCCTCCTTAAAGAAGTGTCCAAGTTTTTTGCCAATTTTTTCATTGGATTTTTTGACTTCCTGGACTGGAGTCATGTGAATTCCTTATATGTCTTGGAGATCATACCCTTGTCCAAGGTATCATTGGCAAACATTTAATTTGATGAAGTCCCATTTGTATATTTTTTCCTATCGTGTCCCTTGCTTTAGGAAATATATCAGAGAACATGTTGATGTGTGCAATGTGTGAGATTTTTCTGCCAATGTTTTCTAGGACTTTTATATCACAAGTTGTATTTGAGCCTTTCATCCACATTGAATTTATTTTTGTGAATGGTGTAAGTTGGTGCTGGAACTTCATGTTTTTTTTGCATGTGACTGTCCAGATCTCCCAGCACCATTTGTTGAAGAGGCTATTTTTATTCCCTTTTATGTTCTTCTCACTTTGTCAAATATTAGTTGACCATAAACACTTTAGTTTATTTCTGGGCTTTCTATTCTATTTCATTGATCCATGTGTCTGTTCTTATGCCAGTACCAGGCTGTTTTATAAAGTGGCCTTGAATACAGTTTAATATATATCAAGTATGGTAATCTCCCAATTTGTTCTATTTCTCAAAATAGTTGCAGTTTTCTGGGCCATTTATGGTTCCTTGTAGATTTTTGAAATGTATTTTTCATACTTGAAGAATATGTCATTGGTACTTTAATAGGGATTGCATTGAATCTTTAAATTGCTCTGGGTAGTATAGGCATTTTGATGATGTTAATTATTCCAATCTATGAACATGGCACATGTTCCTATTTGTGGCTTCCTTAATTTCTTTCTTCAGTGTTCTGTAATTTTCTGAGTATAGGTCTTTTACTTCTTTCGTTAGGTTTATTCTTAGGTTATTTTATTTTTCATGTTGATATATCAAATGGGATTTTTTTCTGACTTCTGTTTCTCGTATGTCATTGTTGGTATACAAAAGAGCCTTTGATTTCTGAATATTGACTTTGTGTCCTGCTATTCTGCCAAAATAATTTATTAAACAGTTTATTGATGTGGTTGAAAGGATTTTCTATGTACACTATCATGTCATCTGTAAACAATGAGAGTTTTGCATTCTTTCCAATTTGGATGCCTTATTTCTTTTTGTTATCTCATATGGCTAAAATTTACAATACTATGTTGAATAGAAGTGGTGAAAGTGGACATACTTGTCTTCTTTCTGATCTTAGTGAAAAAGCTTTAAATGTTTGCTCATTAATTATGATGCTGGCTCTAGTTCTCTTCAACATGGCCATTATGACAGTGATAAATGCTCCTTCTATTCCTACTTTGCCTAGTGTTTTTATTACAAATGAGTGCTGTACCTTTGAAATGTTTTTGCTGCATCTATTGATATGATCATATGATTTTTTCTTTGGTTTTGATTATGCAATGTATTACACTTATTGATTTGTAAATATTGTGCCAACCTTGCATCCCTGGGATGAATCCCACTTGATCATGATGTATGATCTTTTTAACATATTGGTGGAGGCAGTTTGCCAATATTTCGTTGAAGATTTTACCATCTAGGTTTATGAGGAATACTGGCCTGAATTTGTCTTTCCTTGTTGAGTTTTATGTGATTTTGGGATTAAGACGATCATGGCTCATAAAAATAGTTTGGTGGTCTTTCATTTTCTGGGAGTTTTTGGAATAATATGTGAAGGATAGGATGTAGCTCTTTCTTAAATGCTTTGTAAAATTCTCTTGTAAAATCATCTGGTCCAGGGCTCTTCTGTGCTAGGAGTTTTTGAATACTGCTTCTGTTTTATCCACTGTTATTGGTTTGTTCATGCTTTCTGTTTCTTTTTTGCTCAGTTTTTGAAGATTATATTTTTTGAGAAATTTGTTGATTTCATCTCATTGTCCAAATTTCTGGAATATAATTTTCATAGCAATTTATTATAATCCTTTGTATTGCTGTGGCATCAGTTGTAATGTCTCCTCTTTCATTTCTGATGCTATTTATGAAGGTCCTTTCTCTTTATTTCCTATTTCTTAGTTCTTAGTTGTTCAAGTACTGTTGTGTGCCTTTTACCCCTACTGCAGCCCAACCATCCAGACCTCACTACCTCCATCTCATTGCCTCCCACCCCTTATTGTCCACGTGCCCTTTAGAGCTGTTTCTGCAAACCCTTCACCCTTTTCTTTAAAATTCCCTCACATCGTCCCTCTGGTAACTGTCAGCCTGTTCTCAATTTCACTCTCTTTGGTTATATTTTCCTCTTTTGTTGGTTTGGTTGATTAGCTTCCTGTTGAAGGTGAGATCACATGGTATTTGTCTTCCACTGTGTGGCTTATTTCACTTAGCAAAATGCTTTCAACTTCCATCCATGCTGTGGGAAAGGGTATAAGCATCTTCTTTATTTCTGCTGCATAGAATACCATTGTGTAAATGCACCACAGCTTTTCTTCCATTCATTTACTGATAGGCACCTAGTTGCCTCCAGCACTTGGCTAATGTAAACTGTGCTGCTATGAATATTGAGATGCATAGACTCCTTGGATTTGGTGCTTCAGGGTTCTTAAGGTATAATCCTTGTAGCCAAATAGCTGGAAAAAAAACAGATCCATTTTTAGTTTTCTGAGAAAATTCCATACTGTTTTCCATAGTGGTTGCACTAGCCTGCAATCCAACCAGAAGTGCACTAGGTCTCATTTTTCTGCACAATCTCTCCAACGCTTGTTTGTTCCTTTGTTTGTTATGGCCATTATCTATGATGTGAGGTGGTATCTCGTGGTTTTAATTTGCATCTCTCTGATACCTAGCGATACTAAACATCTTTTCATGTATCTCTGGATTCTCTGTATCTTCTCCTTGGAGAAGTGTCTGCTCAAGTCCTTTGCCTATTTTTTAATTGGGTTGCTTGTCTTGTTAGAGTGGAGTCATGTGAATTCTTTATATATGTTGAAGGTTAAACCTTTCTCTGTGGTATCATTGGCAAATATGTTTCTCCATAGGGTTGGTCCCCTGAGGTGGAAGGGAGACAAAACTTGAAAATACAGCAGTAAATCTCCAATCCATGGTTTTAAATTGCAACATTGGGGGATTGAAGCATAAAAAAATGCTATTTCTGGATGCTAAAATACCTGGATAATTCACATAGTTTTATTTGGACACATGTCAATAATAATGTAATTTGTGATGGGACCTGAAGATGACACTGTATATTCATGGCTCACATGCTGTCCTGGACCTTGCCTCTGTGGGAACAAGTTACATCAATTCAGCAGCCAGTGGGTGTGGGCAGAATAACATGGGCACCAGACAGAAGACACAACAGTAGAAGCCTTGCATTTCTTCTGTGTGAGTTGGGAGAGCCTCCTGGTTAAGCTGAGATTTCAGGAATAAGTTGTGTAAGAGGAAGTAGCAGAGAAATGGGATGCCTGGACATCCTTGCAGAAAGAGCCTCCTGGGCAGAGAGAGCCTCCTAGGGGTGGAGAGATGTACCTGTTTGGAAATGTAACTAGATGGATGGCTGAAGGGTGAGACATTAGGAAAGGTGTAGAGATGGTGCAAACTCTCATGGACAACAGTCCAAGCAGGGCTGTGATATTGAACTCTGGGGTGTGGCCTTTATCCAATCACATCCAGAGGTGTAGGGAAGAGATTGTATTTTCAGGGCATGGAAAGCCTGGCTCTTTAACATCATCACTGTGGTTGAAAATGAAAGATGGAATCTAGGATGTAGACCCCATAAGATCTCAGCTTCCTCCAGTGTTTGGAGGGAGGGAATGAAGGCATCATTTTTTCTCAGACTCCTGCAGCACTGGGGTGGAGGAAATGAAGGCAGTATTGGGTCACAGTATCCTACAGTAATTTGTTGGAAGCACTACAGATACCTTTGGATAATAGGTCTGCAGGTCTTTGATGGAAGTAATGAAGACACTGTTGGATTTCAGTCTCCATTATGCTCTGATGAAGGGAATAAAAACACTACTGGGTCTCAGCTTAATCCTGTGGTCTTAGGGAAGGACTGAAGACAACTTTGTGACTCAGAGTCCTACAGCATGCATTTGGAGGTACCTAAGACATTTCTGATTTTCAGCTTATTGCAGTGATATAATGGGAGGATGGAGGCACCAGTGGTCTCAACCTGCAGCAGCAGTGTGATGGAGTGTCTGAAAACTCCAGAGTCTCAGCCTTCTGTAGTGTTCTGATTGAGGGACTGAAAATATAATTGTTTGTAAACAATTGTTTGATGGAGGGATGGTAAACACCTTAAAAATTCATCCTCCTGCAGCCTACTGAAGATGAGACTGAAGACACTTTTGAATACAGTCTCCTATACAGCTATAACAGAGGGTCTGAAAGCAGATTTGGGTCTCAGCCTCCTGTAGTGCTGGGATTGAGGGTTCTCAGTTTTCTGTAGAAATTTTACCTGTGGATGAACACATTTTTGTGTCACAGCCCACTGCAGTGCTCTGACAGAGGCCCTGAAGACAGCATTGGTTTGTGTCCTCCTGCAGCTCTCTGATGGATGGACTATAGACACTTTTGGTTCTAGTATCCTGTAGTACTCTAACAGAAGATCTGAATGAATCTTTGGGTTTCAGCCTTCTCAAGCACAATGGTGGAGACCTGAATGTAAAATTTATTCCCAGATTCCTGCAGTACTATGGTCACTGGACAGAAGAAAATGTTTCCCAGGGTAGTGCAGCACACAGTTGGAGGTACCTAAGACATTACTGGGCCTCAGCCCACTGCAGCAATATAATGGAGGGAGTAAGGTACCAGTGGTCTCAGCATTCAGCAGCACTGGGATTGAGAGACTGAAGACACCGTTTTGTGTCAGACTCTTTCAGCTCTCTGAGGGAGGGACTGTAGATACATTACAGCCGCAACCAACTGTAGGAGATGATGGAGGGAGTGAAGCCACTTTTGTTTCTAGCTTCCAGTGGTTCTGTGAGGGTCTGAATGTAGCTTTGGGTCTCAGCCTTCTGTAGCACAATTGTGGAGAGAACAATGTACAACTGGGTCTCAGCTTCCTACAGCACTCTGGTAAACTGAAGACACCATTTGTTCTCACCCTCTTGCAGTGCTGTGACGAGAGACTGGACTCATAGATTGGTCTCAGTCTCCTTCAGCATTGTATTAGAGGTACTTAAAATATTGCTGAGCCTCAGTCTCCTATGGAGCTCTGATTGTGGACTGAAGACACCACTGAGTTTAAGCTCTCAGCAGTGCTTTATGGAAGAATTAAAGACACCATTGGGTCACAGCATTCTGTAGTGCTCTGTTTGAGGTTCTGGAGACATCATTGTTTATCAGCGTTCTGCTGCACTCTGAATGAAGGACAAAGTAGAGTTTAGTCTCAGACTTCTCTTGCACTGTAATGGAGAGACTAAAGACAACTTTGATTCCAGTCCTCCTGCATCAAAGGGACTGAAGACACCATTGGGTCTCAGCATCCTGCAGCATTCTGTTGAAGGATTGAAGACAACATTGTGCATCAGTTTCCTGCAGCATTCTCATGAATGGATAGAAGACAGCACTGAGACTCAACTTCCTACAGTGCTCTACTGAAGGCACACTACTATTCTTAGACTTCAAGAGCTCTGTTATGGAGGTCCTGAAAACACCATGGTTCTCAGCCTTCTGTATCACAAAGATGGAGGGACTGGTGGAACTGTGGGTCTCAAGCCTCTGCAGCATTTCAACAGAGAGACTGAAGCAAGATTTAGGTCTCAACTTCCTCCTCCACTCTGATGAGAGAAGGAAGTCACCCTTAGGTCTCCACACCCTTCAGTACTCTAATGGATGAGTGAAGGATCCATTGTGTCTCTGTCACCTGTAGCATTCTGACAGAGGGACTGAAAACATTGTTGTGTGGCTCTCAGTCTCCTGAAGAGCTCTCATGGAGGGACTGAAGACACTGTTGAGTCTCAGCCTCCTGTAGTGTTCTTATAGAGTGCATGAATACAACTTTGGCTCACAGAATTCTCAAGCACACTCATGTGTGCTTGGGCTGGAGGGACCATTGGGTCTCATACTCCTGTATCAATGGGATCACCAGACAGAAGATACCATTGGATCTCAGCTTCCCACAACATTCTGAGTGTGACCCTGAAGACACAGCTGGGTCTCAGTCTCCTGAAGGGCCATCTATGAGAGACTGAAGACATCACTGGTTCACAAATTCCTGATGTTCTCCTACGAGGGCCTGAAATCACTGTTGCATCTCCTCCAACTGCATCAGTGTCAAGAGATAAAGAAGACACCATTGGGTTTCAGTGTTGGCAGTGATCTGATAGACTGAAGAAACACAGGTTCTCAGCCTCATGTAGTGCTCTGACTCAGAGACTGAAGCCACCATCAAGTCACAGACACCTGCAGTTCTCTGAAGCAGACTGACAGTACTGTGTTTCCTAGCCTCTGCCATCACTCTTATGGTGAGACTGAGGTCACCATTTCATGTCAGATATATGCAGGGCTGGGATTGAGAGACTGAGGACACTGTTGGGTCTCAGTTTCCTGCAGCACTATGAACCAGGGATGAATGCACCCTTGGGTCTCAACCCACTCCCCCACTGATGTGAGAATTAAGAGATCATTATTTTTTCAGCTTCTGGCAGTACTCTGAAAAAAAAAAAAAGGAATATAATCACCATTTCCCACATTTTGCAGTGTTCTTAGAGTAGGACTGAACTCACCACTGTGTCTTAACCGTCTGCATGCACTTTTTCAGGGACTGAAGACAAGGCAGTGTTGAAGCAACTGCAGTACTCTAATGGAAGGACTGCAGATACCGCTGGGTCTCCTGCTTGTGCATCAGGATGTTGATGAAGGTACTGAACACACAGTTCGGTCTCAAGATCCTGTAGTGCTCAGATGAAGGGACTGAAAAGGGTGGTGTGTTTCAGCCTCCTGAAGCACTATGACAGAGAGACTGAAGACAACACTGTTTCAATTATTAGTCATACTTGAGGGTGGGACTCAAAACACCTTGGGTTGCAGCCTCCAGGTGCACTGTGATTGAGGGACTAAAGACAGCATGGTTTCTCAGCCTTCTGCAGCACTCTGACAGAGAAACTGAACACAACTTTGGATCTTATCCTCCTGAAGCTCTCTGATGAAGGGACTGGAGACATTTTGTGTCTCAGCATCCTGCAGCACTGTGATGGGGAGTAAGAAAACTTTGGGTAGAGGTGTGTTGGATTATTGTCCCTATGAAAGAACACCCCACTGGGTCTATTGCTCCTGGATCATCTAAATGCATTGCTTGAAGACACCAGTGGGTCTCAGAGATAGTAGTAATCCACTGAGGGTCCAGAAGACACCACTGTGTCTCAGGCACCTGCAGTGCTACTGTGGAGGGACAGAAGGTCCCCTTTGAAATAAGCCTTTTGTTGCACTGTGATGGAGAGACTGAAGACACTGTTGGTTCAGTCTCCTGCAGCACACTGTCAGAGGGATTGAACATCTTTGGATCATAAGCTCCTGCAGCACTGTGACAGAAGGACTGTAGATACAGTTCAGTCTCAAACTCTGAGGGGGTGTTGAAGACACCGTTGTTCATCAGGGTCCTGCAGTACAGTCAGTGGTACCTAAGAAATCATTGGATCTGTGCTTCATAGAGAGATCTAATACAAGTATTGAAGGCACCAGTATTCTCCACCTTCTGCGGTATTGTGATGGAAGGACTGAAGACACTCTTGGGTTTCGGCCTCCTGTCAGCACTCTGACAGCGCACTGACTGCAGACTTTGGTACAGACCTCCTCCAGTAATCCTATGCAGAGACTGAAACACCACTGATCCACAGGCTCCTTCAGCAGTGATGTGATAGACTGAAGACTAAACCCACTCTCAGCCTCCTACAACACTCTAACAGAACAATGGAAGACACCTTTGGCTGCCAGCATCCTTCGACTCTCTGAGAAGTGGAAACATGACACCAATGGTTCTCAGTCACTTGCAGCACTATGGTGGACGAACTGAAAATATCATTACTTGTCAGCCTCCCACAATGCTCTGATGTGAGTCTGAAGACAATGTGGGTTCTCAGCAGCCTGAAGTACTCTATAGGAGATGCTGAAGACATCCTCCTTCAGTGCTCTGTGGCAGGACTTAGGGTGCTATTGCTTTTCAGCCTCCTGCAGTTTGTGGAGGGACTGAAGGTGCCATTTTGTCTCAGACTCCTGCAGCTTTCTGATTGTTTCTCAGCTGTCTCTAGTCTCTGAATGAAAGTCTGTAGACACCTTTGATTCTCCTCATCCTGAAGCACTCTGACAGATTAACTGGATACATCATTTTGTCCTAGTCACCTGTAATGTTCTACTGGATGCACTGACTCCCATCCCTAGCCTTCCAATCCATGTTCTTTGATTTTTCTTTGTTTTCTAAATTGTCTTTGTTTTTTTTCCATTGAGAATACTTTTTGAAGTAAACTTTCTTTTCTCTGCATTGTTAGGCATTTACAACTGTTTTCTGAGTCCTTATCATGTAAAACAGCTATTTTTTTAATATACAGAATTTTTCTCATTTCTTTTGCTGTTGGCATAATAATGAAAATTGTATAATAGTGTAGTACTTAGGTTATAATTAAGGGTCTTATTCTCTTGTAGTATAATATATACATAGGTCAAGCGGTATTACAATTGACAAGGAATTCCTTCGTAGTTATTATATTATAGGTTTGCATGGACCAATCTGCTAAAATCTGGTCCAATAGGCCCCTTTCATGAATGGAAGCTGAATGTATGATGGAATAGAACTACAAATTCAAATCACTTATCAAAGCAACCCACAGACAATGTGGAACCATGTAAACAAAAGTTGGACCCATATATCCATTATTTCAAATGAGGGCTCACAGACAAGTCTTACCATCTTATCTCATGACAAATATTACCACAGTGGTCCTAAAGGGACACAGAGAGCATGAAGACCAAGTGGCAGGAATAGTCTATTAACTAATACTTTAGTTACTTTTATGAGGACCCATGTGACACAAAACCCAAGTGTATACAACCCAAATGGTTTAAAAACCAGAGTGGCACAAAGGCAAAGTGGCAGAGATAGCCTGACAACCAGTACCGAAAGTGGTCCTAACTGAAACCAAGAGGCAAAAGCACAAGCAGCAGAGATGGCTTCTGCAAATTTTTTCAACTGGCCCCAGGTAGCACAAAGTCATATGAAAGGGGTAGAAAAGCCCCAGCATGCCTTGCATTTTGATTTACTCAGTCATTGAGTTGTATGCTCCTCCAAAGCTAATTTCCTTCTATGAACCAAACATTTCTGGCAGCGGAATTCCACAGAAAAAGTGTAAGAACATTCCCAGAGGAAAGTTGTTGGCAGCTACAGGAAAATTCTTACAATTCACTTTTGGGTTTGGCTTGTTATGAGCAGTTATGACCTGGGCCTGGGACCTTTGTGAGTTACTGAAGTCCACTCAGTCCCAGCAGAGTAGCCCCTAACCAGAGGTTCCACAGCCTGCAGCAATAAAATCTGAACTCATGGGGCAGGACTGCTCCCCTCCAAAAAGACTTTTTTGTTTATGTTCCACATAACCTGAAAGGATGGTAGACCTTCACCTCAAAGACTATCTGCTTTCCTGGAGAAAAAGGGATTGATGGATTCATGGAGGTGGGGAAAGTACAAATAATTCAGACAACTGTAGTGGTAAAAATAATAAGAACAAATTTAAGTAGAAGAGGGGAAGGAAGCCCACAGCAGGTGGTTCCTCAAGCTTCCTGAGGCCCTACCATCTCCATGTAAAAACACATGGCCACTCTCACTAGTGTTTATACATGTTATACATGTTTATATGTGTGTACATACTATTGTGAAGATGAATAAACATATTCTATTCCTGTAACTTGACATACCTTAGTAAAAAGCAAAAACACTCACGTCAAAAAGAAAACACAAATGATCCCTGTGCAGGGCCCAGAACTTGACAGAACACAAGAAAGGTGTCCTGCCATCTGAGAATGTTGGGAGATATAGCCATTGGCGATCTGACTTGGTGCACCTTAGTGCTGGGCATCCAAATCCCAGGCCTGCCACCATTTTGTAACTTCAGGTGTCTACTCAAATATTCCCTTTCATGCTGATCCTCATTTCAGAAACATGCATGGTAACAGTCATATGTACACATCATGGAATTGATTTGAAGTCATAAACAAATATGTGTGGATTTAAAGCTTACTTAGAACAGACCAAGTGCATATTTAGTAACAAGTTCTTTACCAAGTCTTTTGAGAAATGTTACTACCACCCTCACTTTATAAATTTGGATATGGAGAGAATCTTTAAAGCAGCAAGAGGAAAGGAGTAGCCATAAAACCATCAGCTGATTTCTCAAAAGTGACCTTGAAGGCAAGAAGGGGCTGGAAAGAAGTATTCCAAGTCATGAAAGGCAAGGACCTATATCCAAGATTACTCTATCCAGAAAAACTTTTATTTATAATGGAAGGGCAAATAAAGTGCTTCTTGGATGAAGTTAAGTTAAAGGAGTACATGATCACCAAGCCCTTATTATATGAAATGTTAAAGGAATTTAAGAAAATGAAGACAAAAAATATGAACAATAATATAACAGCAAACTCACAATCATAACAACCACTCATAAAACAAAAATCAAACTAAGTAAACAACTAGAACAGGAACAGAAACACAAAAATGGAGATCACGTGGATGGTTATCAACAGGGGAGTGAGAGGAGGAGAGAGGGGGAAGAGACAGAGGGAATAAGTAGCATAGATGGTAGATAGAAAATAGAAAGGGGAAGGGTAAGAATAGTATAGAAAATGTAGAAGCCAAAGAACTTACATGTATGACCCATGGATATGAACTAAGGAAGGAGAATGTGGGTGGGGGGGTGTGTGCA
The DNA here is from genome assembly GCF_004126475.2 of Phyllostomus discolor. Classification (NCBI taxonomy): domain Eukaryota; kingdom Metazoa; phylum Chordata; class Mammalia; order Chiroptera; family Phyllostomidae; genus Phyllostomus; species Phyllostomus discolor. The sequence continues at coordinate 77,178 of NW_023397516.1, forward strand.
GGGCAGAGGGTCATGAAGGGGGGGAAATGGGACCATTGTAATAGCATAATCAATAACATATATTTTTTAGAAGAACAAATGGACAATAACCAGGTGGAGGTGGGAGGGGATAATGGGCAAAAAAGGGAGAAGGGCATTCAGGAACATCTATAAAGGACACATAGACAAAACCAAAGTGGGGTAGGGTAAAGGGTGGGAAGTGAGGAATGCGGGACTTAGGGGAAAATTAGAGACAAATTTACTTGAACAACAATAAAAAAGAAAAATCAATACATGGTTTTCTATCTTTTATTATCTTTCTTTTCCTCCAGTACCCCTGTGATATAATGTTATATTTCATATTGTTCCAAAAATATACTTTGGCTTTTAATTATTATATGTCTTTTTTGGTACTCTGATTGATTTTTTCTACCTTAGAATTTGCTGATTTGACCTTGTGCTTTGTTCAACCTACTGATCACTTTCTCCAGTGCATTCCTTATTTCAACTACGTTATTCTACATTTCTGACTGGTTATTTTCCATGGCTTCTACATCCTATTTCATGTGGTTGGTTATCATTATAACCATTACTTTAAACTCTGGTTCTGATAATTTGCGTATCTCTGTTTTAGGTAGCTCTTTTCCTCGAGATTTCTCTTGTTCTTTCATAAGAGGCCCGTTTCTTTCTTTACCTATTTGGGCTGTTTCTTAGCTTTTGTTTCTATATATTAAGTAGAACTACTATGATTTCCAGATCTGGTGAAATAGCCTTCTGTAGCAGGTATCCTTTAAATCTCATTCATGCAGGTTCTTTTATCACTTGTGATGAGTGATCTGCACATGACTCTTGTGTGGCTGATGTAAACCCTGCTATTGTCCTTGGTTCTTCATTGCTGTTGTTTTGTGAGGCTCACCTACAACCACATCATGCAAATTGTTCAGGTACAGGATCCCTCTGAAAAAAACCAACAGACAAAACAAAACAAAACTGAAAATAACATTAAAAATCAACCACAAGAACAGCACAAACAAAACAAAAGTCAGAAAATGATAAAGACAAAATAAGTCAACACTAAATGAATTTTTAAAAAAGATTTAAAAATAAAGAGTCCCCAAAAAGTTGGACCCAAAGAGGAACACACCAAGGCACATCATCATTAAGCTACCTAAGATTAAAGATAAGGGGAGGATCTTAAAAACAGCAAAAGGAAAGGAAAGTGTTACATACAAAGGAGTTCTCATAAGACTATCAGCTTGTTTTGATTACAGTGGCCTTGTAGTATAGTTTAGTGTCAGGTATTGTGATTCCTCCTACTTTACTCTTCTTTCTCAAAATTGCAGCAGCTATTCGGGGTCGTTTATGGTTCCATATAAATTGTTGAAGTGTTTGTTCTATGTCCGTGAAATATGCCATTGGTACTTTAATAGGTATTGCATTGAATGTGTAAATTGCTTTTGGTAGTATGCACATTTTAATGATATTAATTCTTCCAATCCATGAACACGGTATATGTTTCCATTTGTTTGTGTCTTCCTTGATTTCTCTCCTCAGTGTTATGTAGTTTTCTGAATACAGGTCTTTTACCTCTTTGGTTAGGTTTATTCCTAGGTATTTTATTTTTCTTTTTGCTATTTCAAATGGGATTTTTTTCTTGATCTCTGATTCTGCTGTTTCATTGTTTGTGTACAGAAATGCCTTTGATTTCTGGATATTGATTTTGTATCCCGCTGTTTTCCCAAATTCATTTATTAGGTCAAGCAGTTTTTTGGTAGAGTCTATAGGATTTTCTATGTACACTATTATGTCATCTTCAAACAGTGACAGTTTTGTTTCCTCCTTTCTGATTTGGATGCCTTTTATTTCTTTTTCTTGTCTGATTGCTGTGGCTAGAACTTCCAGTACTATATTGAATAGAAGTGGTGAAAGTGGACATCCTTGTCTTGTTCCTGTTCTTAGTGGAAAAGATTTTAATTTTTGTCCATTGAGTATAATGTTGGCTGTAGGTTTCTCATATATGGCCTTTATTATGTTGAGGAATGCTCCCTCTATTCCCACTTTACTGAGTGTTTTTATCATAAATGGGTGCTGTACCTTATCAAATGCTTTTTCTGCATCAATTGATATGATCATGTGGTTTTTGTCTTTGCTTTTGTTTATGTGATGTATTACATTTACTGACTTGCAAATATTGTACCATCCTTGCATACCTGGAATGAATCCAACTTGGTCATGGTGTATGATCTTCTTAATGTACTGTTGGATGCGGTTTGCCAGTATCTTGTTGAGGATTTTAGCGTCAATGTTCATCAGCCATATTGGCCTGTAGTTTTCTTTCTTTGTTGTGTCTTTATCTGGTTTTGGAATTAAGATGATGTTGGCCTCATAAAAAGAGTTTGGGAGTCTTCCATCTTTTTGGATTTTTTGAAATAGTCTGTGGAGGATAGGTGTTAGTTCTTCCTTAAATGCTTTGTAGAATTCTCCTGTGAAACCATGTGGTCCAGGGCTTTTGTGTGTTGGGAGTTTTTTGATTGCTGCTTCAATTTCTTTTGCTGATATTGGTTTGTTCAGGCTTTCTGCTTCCATTTTATTGAGTTTTGGAAGGTTATATTTTTTAGAAATTTGTCCATTTCATCAAGACCACTGTAATCAAAACAGCCTGGTACTGGCATAAAAACAGGCACATAGACCAATGGAACAGAACAGAGAGCCCAGAAATAAACCCAAGTCTCTATGGTCAATTAATATTTGACAAAGGAGGCAGCAACATAAAATGGAATAAAAATAGCCTCTTCAACAAATGGTGTTGGGAGAACTGGACAGCTACGTGCAAAAAAATGAAACTCGAGCACCAACTTACAGCTTATACAAAAATAGATTCAAGGTGGATAAAAGACTTAAATATAAAGCGTGACACCATTAAAGTCCTAGAAGAGAACGTAGGTAGGAAAATCTCAGATATTTCACGAAGAAACTTTTTTACTGACTTATCTCCTAGAGCAAGGGACATAAAGGAAAGAATAAACAAATGGGACCTCATCAAAATTAAAAGCTTTTGCACAGCTAAGGAAAACAGTATCAAAATTAAAAGAGAACCAACTGTAAGGGAAAACATATTTGCCAATGATACCTCAGACAAGGGTTTAATCTCCAAAATATATAAAGAACTTACACGACTCCACTCTAAGAAGACAAGTAACCCAATTAAAAAGTGGGCAAAGGACTTGAACAGACACTTCTCCAAGGAGGACATACAGAAAATCCAAAGACACATGAAGCGATACTCAATATCGCTAGCCATCAGAGAGATGCAGATTAAAACCACAATGAGATACCACTTCACACCAGTCAGAATGGCCATCATAAACAAAGCAACAAACAACAAGTGTTGGAGAGGATGTGGAGAAAGGGGGTCCCTAGTGCACTGTTGGTGGGACTGCAGACTGGTACAACCACTATGGATAGCAGTTTGGAACTTCCTCAGAAAACTAAAAATGAATCTGCCTTTCGACCCAGCAATTCCATTGCTGGGACTCTATCCTAAGAACACTAAAACACCAATACAAAAGAACCTTTGCACCCCGATGTTCATAGAAGCACAATTCACAATAGCTAGATGCTGGAAGCAACCAAGATGCCCATCAGTAAATGAATGGATCAAAAAACCGTGATACATTTACACAATGGAATTCTATGCAGCAGAAAGAAAGAAGGAGCTCATACCCTTTGCAACAGCATGGATGGAGCTGGAAAGCATTATGCTAAGTGAAATAAGCCAGGCAGTGAAAGACAAATACCACATGATATCACCTTTAACAGGAATCTAAACAACAAAACAAAACAAAACAAAAACTAGCAAAATATAACCAAGGACACTGAAATAGGGGATAGTCTGACAGTGGCCAGAGGGGAGAGAAGAGGGAATTTCAGGGGGGAATGGGTAGGGATTAAGGAACAAATTTGGAGGACACATGGACAAAAACTAGGGGTGGGGGGTAATGGGGGAAGGGGGGAGGGTTGGGTGGGTGGGCTGGAATGGGAGTAGGGGGCAGAAAACTGTACTTGAACAATGATTAAAATAAAAAAAAAGACTATCAGCTTATTTCTCAAAAGAAATCTTGTAGGCAAGAAGTCGCTGCAAAGAAGTATTTGAAGTCATGTAAGGCAAAGGCATACATCCAAGATTACTTTATCTAGCAATGCTTTCATTTAGAATGGAAGAACAGTTCAAGGGCTTCCAAGATAAGGTCATCTTAAAGGAGTTCTTCATAACTGAACCATTATTATATGAAATGATAAAGAAACATGTAAAAAGAAAGATAAAAATGTGAACAATAAAATCACAACTCACAACTATCAACAAATAAACCTAAAATAAAAAGGAAAACAAAAACTAAGCAAATGACTAGAGAAGGAACAGAATAAGAGAAATGGACATCATATGGAGGGTTTTCAGTGGGAGGGGGAAAAGAGGAATAGTGGGGAAAAGGTACAGGGAAGAAGAATCATAATTAGTAGGCATAAAACAGATGTGGAGAGATAAAAATGGGATAGGAAACAAAGAATTCAAAGAACTTATATGTATAGCCCATGGACATGAAATAAAGGAGAGTAGAATGCTCTAACATGTAATTTTCTGAGCACAGGTCTTTTACCTCTATGGTTAGTTTTATCCCTAGGTTGCTAGGGTTGGGAGGCCGGGCAGAGAGAGTATAGAGGGGGAGAATTGATAAAACTGTGACAGCATAATCAATAAACACACCTAAAAAGGAAACCCAAAACAGTAATAAAACAAACAAGAGTAATAATAATAATAATATACAGTGAGAAAAAATGGAATAAAATAAACAGGAAAGTGAAAAAGAAGAAGAAATAGAATAATAGAGATCGAATTGAATATATATATATATATATATATATATATATATATATATTGCTTTGTGTAGCATGGACTATTTGATAATGTTAATTTTTCCAGTTCAGACACAGGGTACATGCTTCCATTTGTGCCTTCCTTAATTTCTTAGTGTTGTGTAATTTTCTGAGTACAGGTCTTTTACCTCTATGGTTAGGTTTATCCCTAGGTTGCTAGGTTTATTGTTGCTACATCAAATGGGATTTTTTCCTGATTTCTGTTTCTGATATGTCAATGTTGGTGTACAAAAATGCCTTTGATTTCTGAATATTGACTTTATACCTTGCTGCTTTGCCATATTGACTTATTAGGTCAAGTAGTGTTTTAGTGGAGTCTATGGGATTTTCTATGTTCATGTCATCTGCAAACAATAAGAGTTTTGCTTTCTCCTTTCCAATCTGGATGCTTTTTATTTCTTTTTCTTGTCTGATTGCTGTGTCTGGGATTTCCAATATTATGTTGAATTGAAACAGTGAAAGCAGACATCCTTTTCTTGTTTCTGACCTGAATGGGAAAGCTTTTACTTTTTGCCATGGAGTATAATTTTCTTTGTAGGTCTCTCATATATGGCCTTTATCATGATAAGAAATTCTCCTTCTATTTGCATTTTACCAATGACATATTTCACAGACATAGAACAAACACTTCAAAAACTGATATGGAACCATAAATGACCACTAATCACCTCAGCAATTTTGAAAAAGAAGAACAAAATAGGAGGGATCCCAACACATCATAACAAACTGTACTACAAGGACACTGTGATAAAAGCAGCTGGTACTGATGTGGGAACAGATATATATACCAATGGAAGAGAATGGAGAACCCAGAAACAAACCCAAGTCTCTATGGTCATTTAGTATTTGATACAAGGGCAGAAGCATGAAACGGGATGAAAATAGCCTCTTCAACAAAGTCATTGGGAGATCTGGAAGCTACATGGACAAAAATGAAACTCAAGCACCAATTTATACCACTAAAATAAATTCAAGGTGGTTAAAAGACTTAAATGTAAATCATGACACCATGAACATCCTACAAGTGAACATAGGCAGGAAAATCTCAGATACTCCATGCAGCAATATTTTCACTATGTCCCCTACAGCAAGGGACATAAAGGAAAGAATAAACAAATAAAACATCAACAAATAAAAAGGCTTCTGCATGACTAAAGAAAACAGCAGTAAAATGAAAAGAGAACCAACCATATGAGAAAATGTTTGCCAATGATTCCTTGAACAAGGGTTTGACTCCAAATTGTATAAAGAACTTACACAACTCCACTCTAGGAAGTCAAACAACCCAATTAAAAAAATGGTCAAAAGGCTTGAACAGACACTTCTCCAGGAAGGACATACAGAGGGCCCAGAGACATATGACAGATGCTCAGTATCCCTATCACTAGCCATCAGAGAGATGAAAATTAAAACCACTATGAGATACTACTTCACACCAGTCAGAAAGGCCATGATAAACACATAAACAAGTTTTGGAGAGGATGTAGAGAAAAGGGAACCCTAGTGCACTGTTGGCAGGAATGCAGACTGGTGTAGCCACTGTGGAAAACAGTACTGAATTTCCTCAGAAAACTAAAATGGAACTGCCTCCTGACCCAGCAATTCTTCTGCTGGGATTATATCCTAAGAACCCTGAAACACCAATCCAAAAGAACCTATGCAACCTAGCGTTCACAACAGCACAATTTACAATAGACAAGTGCTGGAAGCCACCTCAGTGCACAGAAGTAAATGTCTACATAAAAAAACTATGGTACATTTACATGATGGAATACTATGCAAATGAAAGAAGGAAGGGGCTCCTACTCTGCAACAGCATGGATGGACCTGGGGAATATTATGCTAAGTGCAATTAGCCAGGTGGTGAAAGACAAACCTATCTCACCTATAAGTGGAACCTAATCAACAAAACAACCAAAGAAACTAAATATAAATAGAGACATTGAAATTAAGAACAAATGGACCGGAACCAGAGGGGAAGTGGGAGAGGATAATGGGGGGAAGAGTGAAGGTTTTTCAGGAACAACTGTAAAAGACACATGGATAAAACCAAAGGGGCTTGGTATCAGGTCTGGGAGGTGGGGATCACTGGGGTGGGATGGAGTGGGAGGTGGAAATGGAGACTACTGTACTTGAACAATAAAAAAGAGAACAAAATAAGGATAGAATAGACTAAGAACAGGAAATAGGTAATAAGCAAAAAGAGAGGAAATAAAGATTATAATGAAATAGGATGACAATAAAGATTAACAAAGAAGTTGTAGTTGGCCTCAGCTGTTTGTTGTGGGTGGTGTGATCAGTCTCTGAATATGCTGAATGTGAGGCCTCTTGTACCCTGCTTTGGATGTTTTCCCAAATCTGGCCACTTACTTTGCTGGTCTCTCCATAATGTCACCCCACCTCCAAGAGGTGCCCTGTTGCAAGCCAATGTCAGATGCTATCCTTCCCTGGCCACCGGAAGATTGTCAGTGCTGAGTTTCCAGTGCACCAGCAGGTGGAGCATCCTGAGCGCAGAGGTCAGGTGCCTTTCATGTCTAACTGGTTGAATGCCTCCACTCTGAGCTGTTGTCCCTTTCTCCACAGAGATGTGCCAGTGGGGGTATCCAAGACCTGGCAGGGTTGATTTAAACAGATAGGGATAGTGCTTTCACATTGTAAGAATAGGGCAAGCACTTTTTGTCCTCTTGGCTGTGCTAGATTAACTTCCTAAGGAGATCAGCTCTGCTTCCTGTATTGAATGCAGCCACAGAGCCCAGCACACCCCCATCTGACTCCTGGATAAAAGTCTGCCTGAGACACACAGCCCCAAAACACAGCTCTGTGTGGTTTGCTGGCACCTGTGCATAGCCTAACCAAGCAGAAGGGGTTCAAAAAATTCCCCTAGGCTTGGCTGGCAATAGCAGGGTGGGACCAGAAGTCCAGCTCCAACTGGGCTTCGAATGGGCTGAATGGCCAACCTTCTCATGCCATGTAAATGAGCAGAGATGCTAAAATTTTAGAATGGCTGCCATCCCCTTTTATATTTGGGAAGACTCAGGAACTCAGCAGAGTGTAAAAACAGGGGGCCAGGATGTCAGGGTGCTGCTGTTTGTGCCCTCCATATCCATTAAGCCTGCCTTCTTTCTTAAATCTCACCATGCAGACTTGGAGCAGTTCTCTGCCCTAAGCCTTTCCAGAGAACAGTGGACACTTCAAGTTCACTGTTTGGTGTACCAAGCAAACCCCTCCTCTGGCCCAAGTCTGAACAGCCATGTGCCCCTCCATCTGTTACAGATCTGTGCAAACTTCCCAAGCTACTATTGTAAAAACAGGCTGGCTCCTCCCCCAGGATGATGTGCACTTGTCCTTTAGGTGGATCAAATCCCCACTGCTTTCCTCAGAACAATACTACACTGACCCTTTTCCCCATTTCTCTTGCTTTAGATCGGGGTTCTCTGCCTGGGACTAAGGCCCCACACTCCATGGGGGAGGAAAATTTGCTGCACCAATATCCCTCCAAATTCCCAGTTCTGCTCTGCTTAAGGGAAGTGGATTCCCCGTTTGTTGAGGCATCTGTGTGCATGTCACTTTTCTCGTATAGTGATAAGAAGTCTTTCTGTTGTTACTCAGAAGGAGTTGAAAAGCCAGTTTTTAGCCCTGCATTTGCTCTGGCTTTTCATAAATTTTTGGTTTGGTGGAAAATGGCCTGTGTCTCCTGTGAATGTGGGAATCTACTCTGAGCTAAGGTTGCATCAGTATCAGCTGACCCACCTCATAATGTGGGTGTGATTGAGTTGCTGTTAACTGCCAGTGCTGTTCCCTGCAGGCAGTGGCTGCTGAGTTTAGCTGTGATATGTGGGATTGGGGTGAGATGGGGATTTGGCTGCTTTTCTTCTTGCTTTGCCTGCTTAGCAATGGTGAGTAGAGGACCTCTGCAGCGCCGTTCCTTTTCTCCACCTAGACCTAGAATTAGTTGCAGAATGTGCCTGTTGCTCAGGGATAATGTGCTTCTGTGCTTTTTGTTCTATGGTTTGCAGATAACAAGCTCTGCAACCCGACATGGAGTAGGGAGCACTGGGGTAGCTGGGGAAGGCACTCAGGCCTGACGGCGTTGTGTCAAATGAGGATTACAAAACAGTTGTGGCTGCATCTATTTGCTTCTTCTCTGACTGGAACACTTTTCTGCTGCAGTTCATACTGCCCACTTTTGCAGGAATGCTTGCTGTATTTCTTCCCTCCTCCTGGATGAAGGGTAGGTCAGAGGCTCCCTGATTCCTGCAATCTCTGTGAAATGCCTGCAGTGAGATCAGGGCTAAGAGCTGCAATCTCTTGTCTCCAAGGCCCTGCATCCAGGACTTGTCTCTTTTTTTTTTTTGATGATCATATTTCTTTTTTTTTCAATTCCTATTTTATTTTTTTATTTTAATCATTGTTCAAATACAGTTTTCTCCTTTTTACTCCCAATCCAGTCCCACCTCCCACCCCTCCCCACTTCCCTCCCATTACCACCCTCCCCTTAGTTTATGACCATGTGTCCTTTAAATTTGTTCCTGTGAACCCTTCCCACTGTCTCCTTAAATTCCCTCTACTCTCTTCTGTGGGCACTGTCAGCCTGGCCTCTATTTCAGTGTCTTTGGTTATATTTTGCTTTTTCTTTGTTTTGTTATTTAGATTCCTGTTAAAGGTGATATCATGTGGTATTTGTCTTTCACTGCCTGGCTTGTTTCACTTAGCATAATGTTTTCCAGCTCCATCCATGCTGTAGCAAAGGGTAGGAGCTCCTTCTTCCTTTCTGCTGCATAGAATTCCATTGTGTAAATGTACCATAGTTTTTTGATCCACTCATTTACTGAGGGGCATCTTGGTTGCTTCCAGCATCTAGCTATTGTAAATTGTGCTGCTATGAACATTGGGCTGCATAGCTACTTTTGAATTGGTGTTTTAGTATTCTTAGGATAGAGTCCCAGCAGTGGAATTGCAGGGTCAAAAGGCAGATCCATTTTTAGTTTTCTGAAGAAGTTCCAAACTGCTTTCCATAGTGGTTGTACCAGTCTGCAGTCCCACCAACAGTGCACTACGGTCCCCTTTTCTCCACAACCTCTCCAACACTTGTTGTTTGTTGCTTTGTTTATGATGGCCATTCTGACTGGTGTGAAGTGGTATCTCATTGTGGTTTTAATTTGCATCTGTCTGATAGCTAGGGATATTGAACATCGTTTCATGTGTCTTTGGATTTTCTGTATGTCCTCCTTGGAGAAGTGTCTGTTCAAGTCCTTTGCCCACTTTTTAATTGGATTTCTTGTCTTCTTAGAGTGCAGTCTTGTAAGTTCTTTATATATTTTGGAGATTAAACCCTTGTCTGAGGTATCATTGGCAAATATGTTTTCCCATACAGTTGGTTCTCTTTTTATTTTGATACTGTTTTCCTTAGCTGTGCAAAAGCTTTTAATTTTGATGAGGTCCCATTTGTTTATTCTTTCCTTTATGTCCCTTGCTCTAGGAGATAAGTCAGTAAAAAAGTTTCTTCGTGAAATATCTGAGGTTTTCCTACCTACATTCTCCTCTAGGACTTTAATGGTGTCATGTTTTATATTTAAGTCTTATCCACCTTGAATTTATTTTTGTATATGGTGTAAGTTGGTGCTCATTTCACTTTTTTGCAAGTGGCTGTCCAGTTCTCCCAACACCATTTGTTGAAGAGGCTATTTTTATTCCATTTTATGTTGCTGCCTCCTTTGTCAAATATTAATTGACCATAGAGACTTGGGTTTATTTCTGGGCTCTCTGTTCTGTTCCATTGGTCTATGTGCCTGTTTTTATGCCAGTACCAGGCGGTTTTGAAAGCAGTGGCCTTGTAATATAGTTTAGTGTTAGGTATTGTGATCCCTCCTACTTTAACTCTTCTTTCTCAAAATTGCAGCAGCTATTCAGGGTCGTTTATAATTCCATATAAATTTTTGAAGTGTTTGTTCTATGTCTGTGAAATGTGCCATTGGTACTTTAATAGGAAGTGTATTGAATGTGTCAATTGCTTTTGGTAGTATGGACATTTTAATGATATTAATTCTTCCAATCCATGAATACGGTATATGTTTCCATTTGTTTGTGTCTTCCTTAATTTCTTTCTTCAGTGTTGTGTAGTTTTCTGAATACAGGTCTTTTACCTCGTTGGTTAGGTTTATTCCTAGATATTTTATTTTTCTTTTTGCTATTTCAAATGGGATTTTTTCCTTGATCTCTGTTTTTGCTGTTTCATTGTTGGTGTACAGAAATCCCTTTGATTTCTGGATATTGATTTTGTATCCCGCTGTTTTGCCAAATTCATTTATTAGCTCAAGCAGTTTTTTGGTAGAGTCTATAGGATTTTCTATGTATACAATCATGTCATCTGCAAACAATGACAGTTTTGTTTCCTCCTTTCCGATTTGGATGCCTTTTATTTCTTTTTCTTGTCTGATTGCTGTGGCTAAAACTTCCAGTACTATATTGAATAGAAGTGGTGAAAGTGGTCACCCTTGTCTTGTTCCTGATCTTAGTGGAAAAGATTTTAATTTTTGCCCATTGAGTATGATATTGACTGGAGGTCTCTCATAGATGGCCTTTATTATGTTGAGGAATGCTCCCTCTATTCCCACTTTGCTGAGTGTTTTTATCATGAATGGGTGCTGTACCTTATCAAATGCTTTTTCTGCATCAATTGATATGATCATGTGGTTTTTGTCTTTGCTTTGTTTATGTGATGTATTACATTTACTGACTTGCAAATATTGAACCATCCTTGAACCCCTGCAATGAATCCCACTTGGTCATGGTGTATGATCTTTTAATACTGTTGGATGCGGTTTGCCAGTATCTTGTTGAGGATTTTAGCGTCAATGTTCATCAGTGATATTGGCCTGAAGTTTTCTTTCTTTGTTGTGTCTTTATTTAATTTTGGAATTAGGATGATGTTGGCCTCATAAAAAGGGTTTGGGAGTCTCCCATCTTTTTGGATTTTTAGGAATATCTGTGAAGGATAGGGGTTGGCTCTTCCTGAAATGCTTTGTAGAATTCTCCTGTGAAACCATGTGGTCCAGGGCTTTTGTGTGTTGGGAGTTTTTTGATTACTGCTTTAATTTCTTTTGTTGTTATTGGTCTGTTCAGGCTTTCTGCTTCTTTTTCATTGAGTTTTGGAAGATTATATTTTTCTAGAAAGTTGTCCATTTCACCTAGGTTCTCAAATTTCTTGGCATACAATTCTTTGTAGTAATTTCTTACAATCTTTTGTATTTCTGTGGTATCTGTTGTAATCTCTCCTCTTTCATTTCTGATTGTGTTTATTTGGGTCTCCTCTCTTTTTTTTCTTGATGAGTCTGCTTAAAGCCTTGTCGATTACCTGGAGTATTTCTTGCCTTTTTGTTTATCTTTTCAAAGAACCAGCTCTTGGTTTCATTGATCTGTAGAATTGGGCTTTTAGTCTCTATGCCATTTAATTCTGCTCTGATCTTGGTTATTTCCTTCCTTCTGCTTGCTCTGGGCTGCTTTTGTTATTGTTCCTCCAGTTCCTGTAGAAGCAGGGTTAGGTTGTTTGTTTGGAGTATTTCTAACCTTTTTAGGTGGGCCTGTGTCGCTATGAATTTCTCTCTCAGGAGTGCCTTGGCTGTGTTCCATAAGTTTTGGGTTGCTGTGAGTTCGTTTTCTTTTGTTTCCAGAAACCTTTTGATTTCTCTCCTAATATCATTCTTGACCCATTCATTGTTTAATAGCATGCTATTTAATCTCCATGATTTTGAGTGTTTTTGGTTTTTTTTGCTTGGGGTTGGTTTCTAGCTTCAGTCCCTTGTGGTCTGAGAAAATGCTTGGTATGATTTCAATTTTCTTGAAATTCTTGATGCTTGTTTTGTGTCCTATCATGTGGTCTGTCTTTGAGAATGTTCCGTGTACATTTGAAAAGAATCTGTATTTAGCTTCTTTTGGATGGAGGGCTCTGTATATATTAGTAAAGTCCATTTCCTCAAGGGTATTGTTCAATGCCACAATATCTTTGTTGATATTAGGTTTAGAAGATCTGTTCATTTTTGATAGTGGGGTGTTAAAATCTCCCAGTATAATTGTGTTGCTGTCCATATCTTTCTTGAAGTCCTCTAAGATTTTCTTTATGTATTTCGGTGCTCCTATGTTGGGTGCATATATATTTACAATATTTATGTCTTCTTGATGGATTCTTCCCTTGAGTATAATGAAGTGACCTTCTGGGTCTCACTTTATGGACCTTTTTTGGAAGTCTATTTTGTCTGATATGAGTATTGCTACCCTGGCTTCTTTTTCCTGTCCATTTGCTTGGAAGATTTGTTTCCAGCCCTTCACTTTCAGCCTGTGTAGGTCTTTTATTCTTGGGTGGGTCTCTTGTATACAGCAGATATGTGGGTCATTTTTTCTTATCCAATCAACTATTCTATGTCTTTTGATTGGAGCATTTAATCCATTTACATTTAAGGTTATTATTGATAGGTACTTATTCGTTGTCTTTTATGTATGTGTTTTCCTCTCCCTCTCCCTCTCCCTCTCTCTCTCTCTCTCTCTCTCTCTCTCTCTCTTTTCCTTTCCTTCCTGAAAGCAGTCCTTTTAGAATCTCTTGCAGAGCTGGTTTGGTCGAGGTGTATTCTTTTAAACTTCATTTGTCTGGGAAGCTTCTTATTTGGCCTTCTATCTTGATCGAGAGCCTTGCTGGATATAGTAGCCTTGGTTGCAGCCCTCTGGTTCTCATTACCTGGAGTATTTCTTGCCATTCTCTTCTGGTTTGAAGTGTTTCCATTGAGAAATCAGCTGTTAGCTTATTGGGGCTCCCTTGTATGTTACTTCCTGTTTCTCCCTTGCTGCCTTTAAGATTCTCTCTTTGTCTTGAAACTTTGTCATTTTAATTATGATGTGCCTTGGGGTGGGCCTCTTTGTGTTCCTCTTGATTGGGACTCTCTGTGATTTCTGGATTTGTGTGACTTTTTCTCTCATCAAATTAGGGAAGTTCTCCTTCATTACTTGTTCAACTAGGTTTTCGATCCCTTGCTCTTCTCCTTCTCCTTCTGGTATCCCTATTATACGGATATTATTATGTTTCATATTGTCTTGCATTTCTCTTAAACCCTATTCTTTCTTTCTGAGCTTCTTTTCCTTTTGTTCTTTCTGGATGCTGTTTTCTACTTTGTCCTCCAGCTCACTAATCTGATCTTCTGCTTCATCAATTCTGCTTTTCATTCCTTCTACTGTGTTCTTCAGTTCAGAAATTGTATTCTTCATTTCCTCTTGACCTTTGTTGAGAGTTTCTATTTCCTTTTTCATGTTTATATAGTTTGCAGTGAGACTGATGTAGTTTTCCTCTAATTTCTGAAAGCTCATTGGAGTTTATGGAACTTCCTGGTAATCATTGTTTTGAACTCACTATCTGATCGTTGATTTGCCTCTATTTCATTTAGCATTTTTCCTGAGGCTTCCTCCTTTCCCTTCAATTGGGGGTTGGTTCTTTGTTTTCTCATTGTTCGTGGGTTTCTTCTTTTTTCGTCTTGTTTGTTAATTTGATCTGTTCTGATTCCCTGTAATTAGGGTGTGAACTTCTGTGGTAGAATATTTGTGAGATTCAGTGGTGCAATCTCCTTCATGTATCCTGGTGTTCACAGCTTCCTCCTACTCTCTTGTTGGTTTCTAACTAGCCAGACCAGTTTTTCTGATCTTGCTGGCTTCAGCTGGCTGAAGTACCTTTGAAATGCTTCTCTCTCTCCCAGCCAGATCTCAGCAAGTCTTTCAGGTACCCTGGGCGCTCCTGAACACACTGGCTCTCTGGATCTCACTTCCACATTCTTCTGGACTCTGGGGTCCTGCAGGGTTCCAGCTCTATGGTCTCAGGAGGCACCCGTGACGTTTTGGGATTCACTGTGCCCTCCCTGGGACTCGTAAAAGGGCATGCCCCTCCTCCAAACTTTTGAGATTTGGAGTCTAGGATCGCCCTAAGCGCCTCACTGCGACCCTTCCAGGTTCACCGGTTCAAAGCACGCGAGAGTCAGTCTTCCCGATGGTGCGTGAACCAAGCCCTTTCCAGCTCCATGTTCCCCACTGAACCGAACCGCACTCCGATCACCAAATCGCACTGTGATGGGTGTTGGCGCCTTTCCCGGCTCCCCCAGTCAGGCTGGCTGGAAATTTCTGAGCCACTACTGTATGAATGCACCAAGCACCATGTCCCTCCCGGGATCACGGCACGCGATTCAGGCCTCCCTATTGGCCATGAGCCGAGCGTGGCCCAGCTCTGTGCTCTCCACCGATCTGCACTTCCACTGGGCTAGGGGTGCGGGCACTCTTCCAGGCTTCCCCTGGTCCTGTGGGCCAGAGGCCCTCACTTCTCCCAGGTCTCTGGGTGGGTGTTCATAGTCCCTGGGTGATTTTTTTCCCAGTCCAACTGGCCAATCTGTTCCTTCTAGCAACACGTTCTCCCCTGGAGTTGCTCACCCCCCATATTCAGGGGAGGGAGCAGCGACTTCCCTCTCCTGGGAGCCCTGAGGTAGACCCCAGAGCACCGGGTGGGCCTGGGGTCTGCACACCCCTAGACCTCGAGCTCATCCCTGGGCCCCTTTTGTCCTGAAGCAGTCTCCTAACCACCTGGTTTTTCAGTGATCGCAATAATTTTTGATGTCCTCCTTTCAAAAGTGATTCGGAAACCCAGTCCACTTGCTCTGTTTCTCCACTGATCCTCAAGTTTCCCCCCTCTTCACAGGAGCTGAGGAAAATGCTGCCTAGAGTAAAGCCGCCATCTTCTGTCGCCCCCAGGACTTGTCTTAGATCTAGTCTCTTCCCACTTCTCCCATTCACTTTTACTTGCCCACCTTTAGATGTTTCAAGGTGTGGATGTCTCAGATGTGTTTGTACCTTGAGCAGGGGGTCTTTTGTCTCAATTAATGCTGTTCAAATTGTTGAAAACCTCAAGGGGAGAGACCAAGGTGGTTTCTCACACCACCATTTCTCTGACATCACTCTTTCTTCCTTCTTATGTGTGTATTCACAGCTATGAATTCCCTCTGAGCACTTTAACTTCACTTAATTCATCAAGCATTCTGTGACTTTTCCTTGAATGATTGTAACAAGACCAGTTTTACCATAGACTAACTGATATAAGCAACAGTTAAGCTCATAGAGCCTCTAGTGCATCTCACCAATGTTAATACTATGCTACTGGAGAACTGGCTATACTGCCTTTGCTGCATTTCCTCCTTTGGTACATTATGTTTTGATTTTCCTTCATTTCAAAGTAGTTTCTAGTTTTCTTTGAGATTTATTCCTTGACTTACTGGCTATTTAGGAATATGTTTGTTCCCACTAACTTACAAATTTTAAATTTTCATTCCAAATTGATTTTTAATTTCACTTCTTGTGGTCAGAGAACACACAGTATGATTTCAAAACATTTAAAGTACAGAGACTTGTTTTATGCCCTAACATATAGTCTGTATTTCAGAGCGTTTCTTGTTCCCTTGAGAGAAATGTGTATGACTGTTGTTGGGTGCAGTGTTTGCACAGCCTGTAAGATAGAATTGATTTATAGTGTTATTCATGGGTTCTGTCTCCTTGATGAACTTTTCTTCTATACTCTACTGGATATATTGTAATTGAACTATCCTATTTCTTACAAGTTTTACCATCTTAGACTAAGATATTTGGAATTCTGTTAGATGGCAAACATATGATTATGAATCATTTCTTTTCACTTGTTGACACCTTCATCAACATGGAGTATTTGTCTTTCCAATAATATTTCAGTGCATTCTCTTTTTGTCTGCAATAGCTATAGCTCTCTTTTGGTTACTGTTGGGATGAATCTTTTATTTTTGTATCTTTTTGCTTAAATTCTATTTGAGGAACTCAGACAATTATCTCTTCTCAGTAACATGTATTGGGTCATGTTTTTTTTTAAATTTCTCTGCAAATAACTGTCTTTAATTGCAAGTCTTCTGGTGTGTCATTTCAATGACATATTTATTTTGCTATATAATTTAGAGTCATTTCTTAGAGTTTGAAATGGATATTATAGTTGGCATTTTAACTCTTTATGCACTTGCTTCCATCATCATTGATTTCTAATCATTTCTCTAAGCTTGCTTTAATTCAAAAGAAAGAAAAGTTAATGTGTTAGTTTTCCACTGTTGCACTAAGCTATATCTAGAAACTTAATGGCTAAAACAATATAAATGACTATCTTACAGC
This sequence comes from Phyllostomus discolor, assembly GCF_004126475.2. Classification (NCBI taxonomy): domain Eukaryota; kingdom Metazoa; phylum Chordata; class Mammalia; order Chiroptera; family Phyllostomidae; genus Phyllostomus; species Phyllostomus discolor. The sequence continues at coordinate 94,293 of NW_023397516.1, forward strand.
TCTGGACTAGAAAGTTAAGGTGTTGTATGGACCACCTTCATCTAAAGACTTTGCTGGGACAATTCCCTTGGCTTTTTGTGTTTGGTATCTGTCTGTATTTTGGCAGGGGCCCCTGCTGTATTTTCTAATACAACACACCACTCTCTCATCTCATGATCACACTGCCTTCTTTTCTGAGTCTGACTTCCTTGCATTTATTTTATAAGGGACATTTTGGGTATATCAGACATACCCAGATAATCTAAGTTGATTCCCTCCCTCAAGAATCTGAATCATTTTGCAAAATTCCTTTGTAATATGAAATGAAATTCACAGTTTTAGGGGTAATAATGTGAACATATTTTGTGGCTGTCATTCAGTCTACCAAGATTCAAACATAACATACATATGAATTACCTTTGATATTTACCATCATAGTTATTTCTATTGATTCTTTTGGTTTCTGCGGAGTTGAGTTACTGCCCACTAGTCTTTTATTGTAGTCTGAAGGACTGGCTACTAGAACTTTCCCTTTTTATAGGGCAGATATATATCAGTGAAGTCTCTCAGTATTTGTTTATCATGGATTGTCTTAACGCAGTCTTCATTTTCAAAAGACAGTTTTGCTGAATATAAAACCTTTCTTGGCCATTTATTCTACTGTTTAACTTTGAATAAGTCACCCCATTGCCTTCTGCTTCGGATGGGTTCTAATGAGAAATCAGTTGTCATTCTAGCTGAGATACTTTTATGGTTGAGCTGTTCTCTTGCTGTATTCATTTCTCCCTTGTCTTTGATTTTTTTATGGTTTGGCTTATACTAAGCATTGGTATGGACCTTTCTGGGTTTATCCTGCTTTGAGTTTCGTTAGCTGGTAAGATATGTAGATTGACTGGTTTTAAAATTAAAAAGGTGATGTTTCTTGTCATTGTTTTTTCTAATTTTTTTTCTGCTTCTATTATTATTTCTGCAACTTTCCATGGAGAAGTCTACTTGGGGTAAGTTCTGAAGCAATTTAAGGATAAACATCTTTGCAAGTAGAGACTCCCAAGAAATATTTTACACACATCTGATAATGACACCTGTTTGGGTTGAGATAAGAAAAGTCTCTAACTTTGTTCTCTTCTCTCTGGTAGATACTAATATACAGGAGGAATGCAGGCTATTATATTTCATGGCATACCATGGAGAAGGAAAAGAGAGGGTGGGATTATAAGTAGGTAAAGTCTATCAATCTTGTTGCTATTACCATGATTTAATCATATTTTGTTGTGTTGTTTTGTTCTTTAAATAAATATTTCCCAGAATGCTTAAAAGATTACACCAATGACCAGACTTCTGACAAAATTGATATATCAGCTTAGTAGCTGTGTGGTGAAGAGAACTTTTGGAGATCTTAGTAGCACTTTTTATTTTTTTACTGCCACTTTTTTCTATTTTATTTTTCTATTTTATTTAATTAGAATTGACCTAAGTTTTTCCATTTTCTCTGCTTCATCCAGCACCACCTGTCTCTCCCACAGTAAATCTCCTTTCACTTGTCCTTGAGTCATTATTTGTACATGTCCTTTGTCCCTTCCCCCTTCTTCAATTATTGGCACCCTTCTTCCTCCTCTCCTACAGCTATCAGCCTATTTCATGTTTCTGTGTCTCTGGTCCTATTTTCCCATTAGGCTATTTTGTACATTAGATTCCAGTTATAGAGAGGTCATGTGGTATATGTCTTTCATTGACTGGCTTATTTCACTTAGCATAACATCTTGCATTCCATACATGTTGTTCCAGAAGTAGAAATCTCTTTTTTCTTTTTGCTGTGTACTATTCCATTGTGTAAATGTACCACAATTTTTTAATACACTCACGTACTGATGTACTATAGAGTAGTTTCCAACAATGGACTCTTGCTATCAACATAAGGGTGTGTTAGTTCTTTTGAATTGGTGTTTCAAGATTCTTAGGGTACATTCCCAACAATGGATTTGCTGGACCATAAGGCGGTTCCATTTTTATTTTATTTTTTTGAGGAAATTCCATATTGTTTTCCTCAATGGCTGGGCCAGTCTGCATTGCCACTAAGAATGAGCTAGGGTTCCCTTTTCCCCACATCCTTGCCATCCATTATTATTTGTTGATTTATTAATGGTAGTATTATGACAAGTATGAGGTAATCTCTGTATTTTTAATTTGCATCTCTGTGATGGCTAGTGATATTGAGCATTTTTTCATATCTCTGTGGGACATCTGTGTGTCCTCTTTGGAGAAGTGTCTATTCAGGTTTTTGCTATTTTTTTAGTTGGGTTATTTGTCTTTTTGATGTTGAGTCATATAAGTTCCTTATACATTTTGGAGATTAAACCCTTCTCCAGTGCATCACTGGCAAACATGTTCTCCCATACAGTTGATTCCCTTTTCATTTTGATGATAGTTTTATTAGTCTTCAGAGACTTTTCATTTGATGTAGTTGCGTTTGTTTATTTTTAGTTTATTTCCCTTGCCTTAGGAAATATATTGATAAAAAGAGGGGTGGTTTTGTATGTACCAGTCCAACTCCCCCAATGCCACTTACTGCAAAGACTGGTTTCATTACATTACATGCTCATGACCCCTTTGTCAAACATCAATGGCCTATAAATATCATGGGTTTATTTCTGGGCTCTCTATTCTGTTCCTTTTATTTATGTCTCTGTTCTTATGCCAGTACCAGACTGTCTTGATTACAGCGGGCTTGTTTCATAGTTTCATATCAGGTGTTTGATGCCTTCTATGATGATATTTTATCAGAATTATTGAGGTTCTTCAGTGTCTTTTTGGAAATATTTGTTCTAGATTGTGAAATATGCCATTGATATTTTAATAGGAATTGCATTGAGTCAATAGATTGTTTGGGGTAGTATGGAAATTTTTATGAAGCTATTTTTCCAATCATGAACAGGATATATGCTTCCATTGGTGTTTCTTTATTTACTTTTTGCTCACAGGAGTCAGGTTTTATTTTTAGGTATTTGTTGTTGACTGAACTACTACAGATGTCCCAATATTTCCCTTCCCTTTATCCCCCTCTGCCCTGCACCCACCCCCTACAGCATTCCCCCAAACACTTGGTTCATGTCCATGGCTTCCACATGTAATTTTTTTGGATTCTCCATTTCCTATACTATTCTTAAACTTCTCCCTTTCTCTTTTGTGCCTACCATTTATGCTCCTTATCCCCCTGTACCTTTCCTCCATTCTCCCCCCTTATCCCACCCTGCTGATAACCCTTCATGTGATCTCTATTTCTTTGCTTCTGTTCCTGTTCTAGTTGTTTGCTTAGTTTTTGTTTCTTTAGGTTCAGTTTTTGTAGTTTTGAAGGTTTTTTGTCATTTTACTGTTCATAGTTTTGATCTTCTTTTTCTTAGATTTAAGTCCCTTTAACATTTCATATAATAATGGCTTGGTTGTGATGAACTCCTTTTACCTTATCTGGAAGCACTTTATCTGTCCTTCCATTCTAAATGATAGGGAGGAATTTTGGATGTAGGTCCTTGTCTTTCATGACTTTGAATACTTCTTTACAGCATTTTTTTTGTTGTTGTTTGTTGGTCTTTTTTTTAGAAGTTAGCTGACAGTCTAAGGAGAACTCTTCTGTAGGTAACACACTTCACTTCTCTTGTTGCTTTTAAGATTCCTTATCTTTAATCTTTGGCATTTAATAATGATGTGTCTTGGTGTGTTCTTCCTTGGATCCAATTTGTCTGGGATTCTCTGTGCTTCCTGGACTTGCATGTCTATTTTCTTTGCCAGATTGGAGAAGATTTCCTTCATTAGCTTTTAAAATAAGTTTTAAATTTCTTGCTCTTCCTCCTCTACTTCTGGCACATCTATAATTCAGATGTTAGAACATTTAAAGTTGTCCCAGAGGTTCCTAAGCCCCTGTTAATTTTTTCTGCAATTCTTATTTCTTCATTGTGTTCTGGTTGACTGCTTATTTCTTCCTTCTGCTCCAAATTGTTTTGGAAAAATTCCTTGCCATCAAAGTTGATTCCCTGTATACTTTTATTTCACTTGATACAGTCATCACTTCTTTTTTTATTTTACAGCCATACTCAATCATTACTGTGAACAACCTCATTATCACTGTTTTGAACATTGGATAAGTAGGCTACCTCCTCATTGCTTAGTTCCTTTTCTGGAGTTTTGATATGTTCTTTCTGTGAGGCCACATTTCTTTGTCTTGGTATACCAGTTACATTGTAATGGGTGGAGCCTTAGGTATTTACAAGGGTGAGGAAACCAAATTCCCTGCATTGTGGCACTGTGTGTAAGGAAGGGATCAGAGAGAAACAATATCACTTGATTAATTCTGAACCTGCTTTCAGTCACTAACCTACTCCCTACTGGAAGAGAATTCTGCCCTCCCAGGTGTTGCCCTGATATTAAATCACAGTGTGTGGGCTTGCGTATATTCTAGGTTCTTGTGGGCCCATTCAACAGACACTCCTGGGAGACATGAATGTTTCTCCAGATGCCACTACGCCTACAGGTTATTACAGACAGAGGTTTGAGGCATTATTACCCAGCACTGGAACTCTGGGTTGCATGATCTGTGTCACTCCCCAGTTGCTCCTCTCAGGTTATCTGCATGTGAATGTGGAACCACCCTCTCTGAGACTCCACCAGCTGCTGCCTCACCTGCCTTGTTTGCCAGCCACCACTTGGCCACATGTTCTCTCTACCCAGGCTGCCTCTCTCCTCTTCTCCTACCAGTCTGGATGAATGTTTTTTCTTTAACATTTGTTTGTCAGACTTCCATACAGTTTGATTTTCTGGCAGTTCTGGCTATATCTTATTTTTAAATTTGTTGTTATCCTTCCTTTGGTTGTGCAAGGAAGCAAAGTGTGTATACCTATGCCTCCATCTCAGCCATAAGTCATTTTTTTTGGCTGTCTTCCTCGATTTCCTTCTTCAGTGGATGTTTCTGTGAGAAGTGTCTGTTCAAGTCCTCTGCCCATTTTTTAATTGGGTTGCTTGTCTTCTTAGAGTGGAGTCATGTAAGTTCTTTATATATTTTGGATCCAGAGACACATGAAAAGATGCTCAGTATTGCTAGGTATCAGAGAGATGCAAATTAAAACCACAATGTGATCAATTCACACCAGTCAGAATGACCATCATAAACAAAGCAACAAGCAAGTGTTGGAGATATTGTGGAGAAAAGGGGGCCCTAATGCACTGTTGGTGGGATCTGCCATCTTCTTAGATCACTGGCCATTTGAATAAAATGTCCATAAAGATTCAATGCCTGTGTGTGTTTTTTTTTATTGGGACTGGTAGGTGCCAGGCAGCATGAATACCAGCTTTCTGGTTTCATATTCTGGTGACTCTGCGGGGATGAACTTTAGGGCTCTCTGGTTAGCCTGGGTATTTGGCAAGGAGTCCTGTTGGCTTAGTGACTGAGAGTGCCCTGGGTATGGATTTGGAGACTCCCTTCCAGCTGACAAGTAATTTCATTTGGGGACTCTTTTCCTCTAACTCTTGGCACTTCCTTTCTCATTCACATTTGATTGATACATTGTGTTTCCTGGTTCAGGTTATAAATCCAGGTCATGACTTACATCATTAGGAATTAGATTCCTTCTGATTTATAGAGCTCTGTCTGGTGAAAATGTGTCTTCTGGTTTAATTGAAGTGCCTTCTAGTTTACAGAGCAATGCCTGACAAAAAGGTGTCTTCTGGTTTAATTAAGATGCTTTCTGGTGTTTTTAATATTGTAGAGTCCCTGTTTGGTAGAATACAGGAAAAACCTCTATTTCTGGAAACAGCAAGTTTTGGGGGTTTTGGCTAATTGGTCAATCTATGCTTATAAACCTATGACTAAGAAGGTGGTTTTCAGTGTATTGGTTTTTACTGTACTACGTGGCTTATTACTGAATAATCAGGACTCAGGAGAGTACTGGTTGGTGAATGGGTCTATACTGTAACTAGCATTGTTTTGTCAAAGTTTGGAGGAATGGGACCAAATGCTTTAACTAGTATCTTTCATGAGTTTATATAATCAGCACGGAGGATTAAAAGGAAATAGATTAATGGTTCAGAGAAAAGAGAATTTGCCTATGAAAGATAACTGAAGCTCAGAGAGGGCCCAGGAAGATCTAGATATTATGGCTGCCACAAACACGGTCAGGGTTCCCAGGGGGATCTTTTTCCCTATCCAGATGGGGAACTTGGGAAAGTGAACCTGAACTGGTCTCACCATCTGGAACCCATCAGGGAACCAAATTTGGTGGAGGAAAAGCCTCTACCAGGACAGGGCAATGCCCTTTGTGAAAAATTCCAGTGGGAATAGGGCCAGAGGGCCAGCCCACTATATATATGGGCACACACTCCATATTCTACATTATGTCTGTTAAAATGGAGAAACCCCAATGTACAGGGTACACCCCATTAGAATGAATGGAGTGTATCCAGGCTTTTGAATTCCTGAAGGCAGATCTGGCTTCTACAGCAGCCTTGAGGTTTCCAAACTTACTAAAGCCCTCTCAGTTATATGCTAATGAAAGACAGGGAATCGTTCTATGAGTCCTCACCCAAAAGCTTAGTGAAATTAGCGACACATCACATACTTGACAAGGAAACCAGATCACACTCTCCAAGGGTGACCAGACTCCTTAAGAGCCGTGACAGTTACCTGCAATCTCTTACAGAAAGTGGATACTTTTCTTTGGTGCAGGCTTTGCCCATTTATTCACCCCAACAAGTGTTGAGTCTGCTGGAGAAGAAGGAAATTTGTGGTTCACTGCTGGAAGAATGGGCAGGTACCAAGGCATTCTTCTCAACAGTCTCAATGTGTTCCTCAATATATAAGTTAAATCCTTCAGTCTGTTCTTTTTAAAATTATTTTATTCTTGTTCAACAACAATTGTCTGCATGTACCCACCCCCCACTGTTCCCTCACCTCTATATCCCCCACCTTCCTCTTTGCTTCCAACCCTGATTGGTTTTGTCCAGGTGTCCTTTACTTGACAGTAACCATTACCTTCTTACCTCCATTATCCCCAGGCAACTCCCTTTTGGTTACTGTCAGCTTCTTAATTTCAATGTCTCGGTTTATATTTGCTTGCTTGTTTGTTTTGTTGATTGAGTTCCACTTAAAAGTGAGATCATGTGGTGTGTGTCTTTCACTGCCTGGCTTATTTCACTTGGCATAATGCTCTCTAGTTCCAGCCATGCTGTCACAAAGGGTAGGAGCTCCTTCTTTCTTTCTGCTGTGTAGTATTCCATTGCATAAATATACCACAGTTTTTGATCCATATGATAATTGACAGGCACTCAGGTTGCTTCCAGCGCTTGGCCATTGTAAATTGTGCTGCTATGAACATTGAGGTGCATAGGTTTTTTTAGATTGTGATTCAGGGTTCCTGGGTTGTAATACTAGCAGTGGAATTGCTGGTCAAAGGAATTTCCATTTTTCATTTTCTGAGGAAATTCCACACTGTTTTCCACAGTGGCTGAACCAGTCTGTATTCTTGCCAATATTGCATTAGGGTTTCCTTTTCTCCACATCCTCTCCAACACTTGTTGTTTGTGATTTGTTTATAATAGTGCTTCTCACTGATGTGATGTGGTATCTTATTGTGGTTTTAATTTGCATTTCTCTGAGCATCTTTTAGGCTAGTGATGCTTTTCATATGTCTCTGGGTCCTCCGTATGTCCTTCTTGAAGAAGTGTGTGTTCAAGTCTTTTGCCCATATTTTAATTGGGTTTTTTATCTTTTAGAGTAGAATCTTATGATTCTTTAGATATTTTGGAGATCAAAACCTTATCTAAACCATCATTAGCAAATGTATATTTCTATATATTTGGTTCCATTTTCATTTTAATGCTATTTTATTTAGCACTGCAGAACGTTTCCAGTATGGTGAGGTCCCAAATGTTTATGCTTTCCTTTAGGTCCCTAGTTCTAGGGGACATATCAGTGAAATTATTGCAGTGTGGAATGTCTGAGATTTAATTGAATATGTTTTCCTCTAAGATTTTCATACATCAAAAATACTTTTATTTAAGTCTTATCTAACTTGAACTTATTTTTGTGCATGGTGTAAGTTGGAGCTTGAATTTCATTTTTTTTCCTATGTAGCAGTTCATCTCTCCTAACCATTTGCTGGAGAG
>NW_023397517.1:0-24599 GCF_004126475.2 Phyllostomus discolor
CTATATTCTTTGGAATCAAAGCAAACATCAGCCTACACTCAAAAGTGTAAATTCATTTCTTTGAGGGGGAGGTCACTCACATATTATTTAAAGTTCTCATGTAAGAATAGTTTCTGTCTCTCCTATTTTTGAATTATTCAATAATTTACATCATTATTAACTCATGAATGCTAATTTTATAAGATTCTATTTTAATTTTTTGTATTTTATTTTTAAGTTTTAAAAATATGATAATGATTTTTTCCCTATGCATTGAAATAGGAAATTAAAAAAGGAATTATCCACTCCTGAGAAGTTAGAAAAAAGTTCATCTTGGCACTTTAATCATTTTCTCAGCTTCTTTTATGACTATTAATGTGTGTGACATTTTTGAGTCAATAAGACACACTCTATACTGATATACCCAAGTGGGTAGGATTTGTCTTGCATGTCTAAAAGGAGACATTATGTTTGAATCTGAAGACAGTTGAATTTATGATTAAGCTTCTGGCTATATCTTAAATGTGTCTTCACTGAACTTACATTCTGTGAGTGTAATTTTACCTCCCTCTCATGTCCTTTTCACAGTTCTCATAAAACAATGCATAAATGCATAAAACTATGCATAAAACTATGTGTTTTTTGTAATTTAGCACATATTTTTATACTTAGGATCTATTTTGTGGCACATGTAAGAGTTGTAATTGATTCCCTCCCCACTTGTACAGCTTCTTAATGTAGCAAAAAATGTATGCACACATATGCATGCATTTATCCAGAATATGTGTATGGCCTCAGGTCTCTATCCGGTGATACTAATCAGCTGGCAACTGCTGGAGGGGAGGCAGGTAAGTTCTTTCTCCCTCAAGAATTTTGTCACCTGCCACATTTATGTTGATAAGCTTTCCCTAACATAATATCATATCACTGTGGTTTGCTCTGTGTTAGTACTACCAGCCAGACAGAATTATCCTTTCTTGCCAGTAATTTGTATTGAGGAATATCATTGTTTGACACAGACTCTGACCAGCGGGGTCTGCAGTGTTGTGGATGTGATGAACAAATTCACACCAACTGCAGAAGTCCTGTGGAGAAAAAAGGGACGGCATGGCCACTCCCTGAGTGAGAGAGTACCCCGGCCCTTGCTTAGACAGGCTTTTATTGCCTTTCTGGGAGCATTACCTCAAGGAAGGTCTTCATTCATCATTGTCAGGCAGTAACAACCACACAATAGATAACATTCAAAGAACTATGAAGGCTTATTCTGAGTCAGGGTCAGTTAGCTAAAGGGCCATAAAACTTTGGGAAGCAAACTGATTTTATGCTTGGACCCTTATCAGAAAATTGTGGACATTCTTAGCAAAGCAGCTTTCACAGGATTTTATGCATTTGTTCTTAGGCCTGATTGCCCCAGGAAACTGCCTGTTTCTGCTCAGGGCTACACCGCCCTCTGTCATTGTTTCAGGCTTAAATCAGGCAGGGGCAGTAAGGCGGCTAAGAGATTAGGAGACTCCTTGCAGACCAAATGAGGACTCAGGCTCTGTCAAAGCTGAGGGGCGAGGATCTATCATCCCCTTTTTTTATAGTCCCCCAAGCCCTTCCCTGAGGGCCCCTCCGAGATCATGCCTGCATTAGGTTATCCCTCCCTTGAGGAATCTTACCTACCGGTCATTGGCTAACCAGTCATCTGCCTGGGGACATGCAGGGTGAAGTGAAAGGGGACAGAGGCAAAGCACCTACCAAGAATGTAAAAGTTTTGCCTTCTTAGTGGTTTAGTATGCCAAGGTAGCTCACTCAGCCTTAGCCCTGGGGGATTACAGGTTCTGAAACCAGGCTGGGCGGTTTCCAACAATTGTTCCCTGCTCTCAAATCCCCTTCATCTGTTATCACAGCCATATTATTCCTTTAGTTAGATTTTTCTCTAGTTTGGACATTGTTTTAGCTTATTTCTCATGTAGATAATCAAATTAGTTTTATCCTTTTCTTCCCATCCCTCCTGTTGGCTTCCTTGACACTGAGGGGAAGTTCTTAGATTACTATGTTTATCATCAGTATAGTGTGTATGTGGATCTTTGGGAAGCACGGCCATCCTCTGGTATTTCTCAGTACAGTGATTTTATTAGTAAAGTTCCCCTTCTACGGTATCCCTTAAAAAAAGGGTTTAACAATTCAACACTTCTATTTTTCATGTGAGGAAAAAATATATAAACTGTTGTGAAAGCTTAACTTGCATCATTTAGGCAAGAAAACTATCAGTTTCAAGAGAAAGCGGCAGAGACTCTGTGCCTGCCACAGGCTGCCGACTTTGCCAGGGAAGCGCTGATGAAACGTGGACATGGACATACTCCAGCCAAGAAGTCATCATGCTCCCTGGTCTAGTGTAAAACCATGCCCTGAGCAGGAGCGGCAGGGTTTTGTTTTTTGTTTCTGCTTTCTGGTCTGGGCTTGCAGAGACTTTTCTGGTGAACACTCCTCTTGTTGCAATAAGGAGGAACATAATTAGGTAGTTGGGATCAGTTTTGATCATTTCATACATGATGAAGGAAAATTACAGGATAGTGGAGAGTAATAGGGTTTATTTAAAGCTGCCAATGATGCTGTAACTTACATGGGCATTGAAGACAATGTGAGGCAGAAGAAATAAGCATATAACCCTGCCCCCATATGCATATTTTATTTCTGATTATAAAGATTGATTTAAACTTCAGAAGTCCACAATAACATATAGTGGTGTAAACTAGATAAAGGTCTACTTCATTAAGACCTTGTCCATTTTGGTAATGGTTTCCATGTGTCAAGGAAGCCACTTAGAGAACATACACTTCTGTTCATTCTGGACTAATGAATCTAAGTCTATTCAAAAGTCAGAGTTGCATAATAGATATTATTGTACCTCCTAAATGGAGTAGCTGTGTGAACTTTGACTTCTGTCTCTGGTCTGTGACTATTAGATGCCTTCCAACTCTATATTTCCAACAACCCTAAGACAATGCTATTGATAGGTGGTTTGAGAACCAGCTACATTAACATCAGCTGGTAACTGGCTAGATATGTAAGTTCTTAGATTCATATCAAACTTACTGAACAGAACTTCTGAAAGCTGGGAGGGAAAGTAGTAAGGGAATCAACTTGAGAGAAGCACTGCTCTGAGACATCTGGTGACAGCTGGACATAAGTACAGCACACAATTCACAGGCTACAGGGAACGACAGAAAGTTCTGCTGGGAGACGGGCTTTCTCTCCCTGCACAGAAGCAACCATTGGATACAGTTTATGATGCATGTCTTGTTGTGGTGAAAGAAGTTTTGGCCAAGACTGGGCCACATTGGACTGTGGTGGTCGTTCACTTTATGGAACTCTTTTTCTTACTTTCGTGATAGCAGCGGTGTACCCGGCGTGCAGCCTTTCCTCTGACTCCAGAAGAACCAAGGGAAGGGGAGGGCTCTGCTAATAAAACCGTGCTGCACCACACATGCTCACACGCTCACAGCGCGCATTTCCCCACACAGCACCCTGGAGGCTGGTGCTTCCACCACGAACCTGTTGAAGTTTTCTGGTTCCCAGTTGTATGAAAGTCCATTTTTCTTTATGACACCCAAGACTGTACTACAGACTATATAACACTCCCAATTCTCTAACCTCCGCACAGACCCCTGCAAGGAAAAGACCCTACCGTTACAACAATACCCACTCTCCTATTACACAAGGAAAGCTCATGATTCAAACAAGGCTGTCCCTTGGCACTTGTAATATAAACTTTACTATACCTGTGGCCATATATAAAAAAAAAAAAAGCAAAGGAGAGAGAAGGAAATCAACCAGGAAAACACACTAGGAACAAAATTAAAATGACACCCTCCAAAAGGCAAAGGATTAAAACTACCCAGGAATGGTGGTCTGGTATGTAGCAAATATATTCAGCAAAGCTGAAACCAAGTAGAAGGCCCGTAACCACGACCCCCAGTAACTTTCAGCTTGTTAGAAACTGTTTACCCAATCAGCAATGGTAGAGTTTAATTTTAGTTGAAATGTTTAGGAAGGCTGGCATTAAGCCCTGGCTGGTGTAGCTCAGTGGATTGAGCGTGGGCTGCGAACCATAGTGTTGCAGGTTTGATTCCCAGTCAGGGTACATGCCTGGGTTGCAGGCCATGACCCCCAGCAACCACACATTGATGTTTCTCTCTCTCTTTCTCCCTCCCTTCCCTCTCTAAAAATAAATAAATAAAATCTTAAAAAAAAAAAAAAGAAGGCTGGCATTACTCCTAGGGGAAGCTCACAATAAATCTCTATTGAATGAATGAATGAATGAATGACCTCATGTGCAATTGAGCTTTGTCAAATACAAAAGGCAATACAGAGCAATGAGACTATGTCTCAATTATTCACTCCCAGTTATTCATGAGAGATTGCTCTTACTTTCCCAGTTGATTGTTTAGGACAGAGGTGGCTTTGAAAAGCAAAGGTGTAGAAACAGCCTAAATGCTCTAAATGGAAGATGACATAACATTGATGTTCACTATAAAAGAGGGAAAAAAATTGTCCCCATCCCATGTACTTATTTAGGAGATTAAGCTAATGAATAAACATGATTTGTAAGATTTAAATTGATTTTTATCCTGTTGTTGTTATTAATATTGTCATTACTGAAGGCTTCATGTTACTATGTAATTGTAGGCTGATGTGCTTGTGTGAGAGAGATGAAAATACAGATTGTTCTTCTTTTACCTCATGTTTTGAAGGTAGGCCAGAGATAAAGGAATACAGTTTAAGGGAAGGAAAGACCTTGGCCAGACTCTGGCCCACAGGACAGTGAACACTAAATGTGTAAGGACTTAACACTTCAGTGTAAAAACTGCGACTTTTTTTTTTTAAGATTTTATTTATTTATTTTTAGAGAGGGAAAGGAGGGAGGGAGGGGGAGAGAGAGACACACACACACACATCAATGTGCGGTTGCTGGGGGTTATGGCCTGCAACCCAGGAATGTACCCTGACTGGGAATCGAACCTGGGACACTTTGGTTCCCAGCCTGCGCTCAATCCACTGAGCTACGCCAGCCAGGGCTTAAAAGCTGCTGCTTTTAACAGTACTCATAATAATCCACATTTTCCTCCTCCACACTAAGAATAAGGCTGAGGCTAAAACTAAGTGACAGAAGACAGAAGTCGAGATCATAGAACCTAGAGGTTTCAGATTAAAGAGAAAGCGCACATCACGAAGATCGGTTAGTTGATTCCTACAGTGCAACCGGGGTCATACCAAAGATGGAGCTTCTGGACTGAGAATCAGTCAGAAGGGAAGGGAGGGAGGGAGGGAGGGAGGGAGGGAGGAAAACAAAAAGTTCTGGCCTAAAAAGTAAATAGTGCCAGGCAGTTTTCAGAGTATATAAGAGAGAAGCAACCGTTCCTTAACTATACTACTGAGAAAAACACGGTACTCAGAGAAAACTTTTAATTAAGTATGTAAGCAGAGGCTTAGATTTGTTTTCTCTGGAGAAAAATAATCAGGGCTGGGACACAAAAGAGGTGGCATTCCCGAAGAGATGGGTGATTGTGAGACAAAGACAGACTAGGATATGAAAAGGATATTAGAAATCGAACTGATGAGAAAACTAGAATAACACCGGTAGTTTTAACAAGTCAATTATGTCCTGAGAAATGCATGTGGAATTGTTGTCAAAATAGTTTGACATGTCTGTGTTTTATAGAGAATTGTCGTTATGGTAATGTGTAACAAGTATAAAATAATTCTGTGGTAGTCATTCCTTAATGGAGATTCATTCATTCCCTGATAATTTTAGTTAATGAATAATTGTGTATGAAAGAAACCTTCCAAACAATGTGATAGGATATATCTTGATAGGGTGGATCTGCTCTGACAACATAGACAAGAGTGAGCTGATGAGAGGAGACAGAATCTACTGGGTTGGAACCAGCTCAGACTGATTTCCGAGGTATTTTATTTTTCTTTACTATACATTATGCTCCTCCTGGAGACTTTTAACTGTTGGCTCCAATTAACATGCCCTTTTCTCTGCAAACCTCTCATTCCACTGCACAGAAACAGTCATAATATGCCCTGGCTGGTTGTTTAGCTGGTTAGACTTGTTGCAGAATGCCAAGGTTATGGGTTTGCCCCTTAGGGCACGTACAAGAGTCAACCAATGAATAAATAAAGTGGAACAACAAATCAGTGTTTCTCTCTTTCTCTCTCTCATCAATAAATAAAGATTAAAACTAGAGAAATAATCATAATATCAATAATTGGCCTCATCGTTGCTGGAAATGACATCCTAACTACTAGTTCAGGGTATTCTTTGGTAACTCATGTTAATAGCCAACATAGAACCTAATATTTTGTGAAATTACTTTGTGCTAAATCTTATGTTTCATATGAATTATGGGTATGTAATTTTTTTTAAAAAGCTATGGTGTAGGTATTATTATTATCCTTTATTATTGGTGAACAAACTGAGGCGAACACGGATTGAACACACGGCTTGCGGTCACGGTGCTGCGGAGAAAGGTCTAAGTCCCCGCAGCACAGACGGAGCATGCGCGGCTTCCAGGCCCGTCCCAGTGCTGCTGCTCTCCCGACTTCTAAAGTGCCGCTTAGTAACTGTTACCAGAGGGACCTTTGTGCATAATATAACATTAACTCTAGAACATGTATGCTAGGTATCACTGTGGATTTTACCCTTAAATATAAATGGTATTAGTCACTGTAAATTAAAAATAAAAATAAAGATCAGGTTGTACCTAGTAAATGTTTAGGAAAGCTCAGGCACACATTTGTTATCCCTTCATTTGGTTAAAAAAAAAAAATCAAAGAAAAGAAAGCATCACTTGGGATTCTTCAGTATTAACTCTTGTCCTTGATTCTTTATTGTGCGAAATATTTTTCAGCATAAAAATGAATCTACTGTTATCTCGAATGGGTGGTGTAGCTTCTAGACTCTGAAATATTCACTCCGTGTCCTATGTTTAGGACAAATGAAAAGTGTTACTATTCCATTGCTAAAAAACTCTCACGGTGTTTTTATCAAAAACACAAGTGTGTGATTTAGGTTAGAGTAGCCAAATAGAATTAAAAATATAGTACAAGATACACAAGTTACTTTCAGATTTACATACGAGATAATTTCTGTAATAGAAGTATATACCATGTAATACTTGTGGAGACATACTTTACTAAAAAAATTTGTTGTTTGTCTAAAATCCAAATTTAACTAAACACCTCGTATTTGATTTGGAAGCCAGTTTAAATACCCAAACAAATAAAATATTTATAAAGTTTTGAAGATAGAGTGAACGTGAGTCCCCTCAAGTGACAAAAATCGGCCTTTGATGAAATTAAAAATATGAGTGAACGTGTTTATGTGAACGGCCCACTTCAAACTGCAGTTTAATTAACGGCTCAGATGCTTCCCCAGGAACTCCTTTTCTTTTTTTTTTTAAGTTTACTCTTTTTTTCCTGGATTATCATACTCAGTATAACACTGGATCATTTTTATTTCATGTTTATAAAAAGGAAGTAGTCTGATGAATAATTAAATAGATGTGTAATTTTTAGAATTGTCTTAGGATGAGGTACTGTTGTACTATGTTTCGCTTTACTGTTCAAAGGGTGTATGTGTAGACATGAAACTTTCTTACTCAAATCCTAATAAGTTAAAGGAGCAAAAAGCAAGTCAAAAGTCTCCATCTTGTCCCTCCCAGCAAATTCTGTTTAGAAATCCCAAATCTGTTCTTCACAAGATAATTTTCTTTAAGCGTATGGAAGGGAATTCACACACACATGCGCACACACTTTATTAAAATATCAACATCTGAAACACAAAGCAAATAATTATGTTTCCAGAGCCATTATCATGGGAAAAGAGAGAAACTTACTTTACGCTTTCTATATCTCATGATAAAATCTCCTAATGCATTTTTCTGATAAGTTAAATTGACAATAACAGTAATTTGGTAGCTAACATCAACGCATAAAAAAATACATTTTGTGTTTGTTACCACATCTAAATGCCTGGATTGGGTTCATGTTGATAATAATAGCTAATATTTATCAAGTTTTTATTTTATGCTTTTTCTGTGCTAATTGCTTTATAAGAGTTATCCTTTTAAACCCACCAGCACTATGACACAGACAGTATTATTATCCCCATGTGATTGATTAAGACACCTGCCTAAGGTTGTAGAGATAGTAAGTGGCAGAACTTCTCCAGGACATTCCCCTAGGTAAGGACACCTGACCCCTATGAAACGGGACAAGAGTGACACAGTTTATGGAAGGACACTGAATTAAGGTCCCATGCCTCTTTCCCATCTTTTGATTGATTAGTCCCCATTCCAAAAAGTACACAAAAATAATTAGATTTTACAACATTCCAAAAAGTTGTCCTTGGAAATAAAACAGATTACAGAAACTAAACACATCCCCACCAGGTCGTGTATCCCAGCTGCCTTTAAGAAATTAATCATGGAATCCCTCTGTAGTGGGTCTACCCTGGGAACTCCTGGGAGGCTTTTAAAAATACTGATGCCTGGGTCCCCTGATGGAGATCATGATTTAATTGACCTTGTTCTGGCCTGGGTAGCAGGGTATTTTTAAGATCTCTAATTGTTTGGAAAATAAATGTTCACTGTCACTGTGTGCATGCAGCACTTGAACAGGTTAAGCAAGGGATGCATTTTAATGTAGCTGTTTACTGCAGTCTTTCAGTGTGTCTGAATAACATTCAACTTGATTCTCGTAGCTTTTCTGGCTCGTCTATATGAACTATTCTCCCAAATAGGTGACTTTGAACAGATACACATTCCACCTTCTTACTGGAATAGACGACTAGAAGAGTAGCTATCTATTTCCAGAGGAACCTTAGAAGAAGAAGGAAGGGGGTTGTAAAATATATGAAAGGACAAATAAAGTTGCCTTAAATTCTAACAATGATAATGATAAAAACGACGACAATAATAAATTGGGAAAACATATTCTCAAAGACCGACATTTCTGAAGACCACCTGGCTTCTCAATGTCTGAGAAAAACAGCGCAGTAATCCCAGTTTTCGGCCCCCAATTCCCCAGCTCCAAATTATCATAGAAATTGGCATTCTTCTGAGAAAAGCAAATATGCCCACGCATAAAGCCTTTAGCCCCTTGAGGTTTCCAGAAAGCAAATTAATCCACATAGTAGATTAAAAATATAAAGAGGAAAGTAGGGGGTGGTGACTCTTGGTGGTGGCAGCAATAGCAACTTGATGATTTAAGAATGTGTAAGTGGCTCTTGACAACAGGGGTTTACTTTGAGCTTTGAGCCCCTCTGGGTCCGTTGGCTGTGGGAGTCCTTATTATGAGCATAGTAGATAAACTCATCATGACCACAACAAGCTACTTAATCCAGTTCTGCTAATAACAGCCAATTAAGTTTGCATTATGAAATGATTTCTAGAATGGAAGGCAGATGGACTTTTAATTATGGAGTGTTTGAAAACCTTAAATATTTTGAATCAAGGGTATATATTGTCTTCAGTGTGTGGTGATAGTTCTGATCTTTCCAAAAGTGTTTCCTGTACCTAAAACAGCAAATCCATGAGAAGTAGAGTCAGGTGCTTATGTAACTGGATGGATAGAGATTGGCGTTATGTGTTTATATTATTACTACTTCTGACATTCCATTATTTCTGGTTAATTTTAATCAAGATACTAAGTGGTCTTTCATCTCTATTTTCTTCCAACACTGATCCTAACTACCTAACATTTGTTTGAATTTGGATTTAATAAATGCCTTCTTCTCAATCCCTACAGCTAAGCGTTTGAACTAGTGGGTTGTTAATGAAGATATATAAAGATAAAGAACAAAGTGGAAAATTGGAACTACTTATATGAGGTCTGCAGTGTCTGAAGGTGTCTGCAATGCTTTGATTTCACTCTAGCTGCCTCTGGAAATCTAAGATGAACAAATATCAAACAACTTAAATCATCACCAGAGATCACAGGGGAAAGAGCCTCAGTTATTTCACCGTGGCTTACTGTAAACACAGTCCCCAGCCAATACAAACAAAACAAAAACAAGACAAAAACATTATTTTCCAGGTGCACATTGTGGAATTCTTTCACTTATTTGTGTTTGTTTGTTTGATTATTAGCTGTGTTTTATTATGTAAGGTTTATCTTTAGATGCATATGGAGAATAGTAAAGTACGTTTCTCTGTCGATGTTTAATAAACACCAACATTTTGTTGGTGAAGTGTATTTAGGGGCAAATCAATGTATTACTCTACAGCAGGGGTTCTCAAATTTGAGGAAAATCAGAAAACAAGGATTGCTGGGCTCCATTCTCCCAGTTTCTCATTCAGGAGGTCTGGGAGGGACCCAAGAATGTGCGTTTCCAGCAAGGTCCCAGGTGTTGCTGATGCTGCCTGGTGAGGAACCACACCCTGAACCACAGATCTGATAGCACTAATAAAAGTGTAACATTGACTTGCTTCACACGAAAAGACATGATCAGTTCAGTCAGGACCTGACCTCTCATTTGGTTCACCCTAAGAACATGATTCCACGTGGAGAAGCACGTGGATGGCTTCCTTCAGCAAGGACATCCCGTTTTGTAATTTCCCTGAGAATAAGCCCAACATATGAGGGTGTACTCTGGGACAGTACCCAATCTCTATCTTCTTGTCTAATTTTCAATGACAGGGTGGTGTCTATATTCTGTATTGTCCCACTTTGTTTTGATAATAATTATCACTACTAGTATATTTACATTCTCATGAGAAACAGCTAAAATAATATTATTGTATTAGGTTCTAAAAAGTAAGCTTAATGTTAGTTATCATGTGTATCATGCGCCTTTTCCTAAACTCCTAAAACCCAGGGTCGTTGTGTCATGTTGGACACATTGTCTAACTATGAAGATGGTACCAACAACCCCAGTGCTGGGCATAGCAAACTTTCAACACAGTTCTTAAAATCTCATATTTGGAGAAACATCAGATTCCTGAACAAAGTTCTTCCTAAACAAGAGGTACAAATGGTCAGAAAGTCCAGAGCATTAAAAGAATCAAAGCAAGAATGCAGAGCCACAATATTTTTTTTTCTGACAGCAACAGATTCATTGAGGAAGCTCGATATGACAAATCAAACAAACAAAGAAACCAAACAACAGTAAAACCCTTCATCTGGGCAAAGGGGTATCTGGGTTTTCATGGTTTATTTCACCTTAATGAACCCATCAAATTGTTTCTAATACTTATATATTCCTCATATATTTGGACTTCAAATTCCTGACTAGCCCAATTGTTAACTTTATCTTTAACAAATTTCTCTACCAAATCAATTTTCCGCCTACATCAGCCATATGTTTCTGGAAGAAAGTCTTTGTATTTCTTGGTTCTTCTGCAGATGGTGACTACAAATGATGAATCACAGAGCTTATGTAATGTTAAAGCCAGAAGAGTGTGTGGGGATGAGCTAATCTAATTTTGTCATTCTGCAGATGAATACAGTTAAGGGAAGCTGGTGAAAGTCACAGCTAGCTAGTGACACGTGATATAGGAGTGCTGAATTGTGATTGCCTGCATGGTACATGTTCTCTTACTCAATTTAGCTTCTTAAGGATTTTTTTTTATTCTAAAGGATAAAAGTCCAGCCTATCAGTCCAGTCTTATTTCAATTTCTAGATATTGAAAATTGATTTACTTGTTATGTATATTATTACATTGTGTAATAGGTTCTGTTTTCTAGAAGAAAAGAACCATAAGATGTACAGATATAAACATACAGATATATAGTTAATGTCTATACAGAGATGTATTTTAAGGAATTGGCTCACATGATGGTGGTGGCTAATCTGAAGGGAAGACAGGATGCCTGGAAATTCAGGTAAGAGTTGATATTGCACAGCTTGTCCAAAATCTGTAGGGCAAGCCAGTAGCCTGGAAACTCAGGAAAGGTTCATGAGTTGCAGTCTTGAAGGACATTGACTCTTCATCTGGGAACCTCAATTTTTACCCTTATGACCTTCAATTAACTGGGTGAGATCCACCCACATCACAGAGGATAATCTGCTATCCTTACCATAACTGATTGTAAATATTTATTCATCCACAGATACTTTCAAAAACAACATCTATACTACACCTGACCAAACAACTGGACATGAGCCTAGCCAAGTTGACCATCATGAACTGATTTACTTGTGATTCCTAACATATTTTTTACTTAACAGTCTGCCCAAATTTGGAGTCAGATGTTTAGAAAATACCAAGTTGAAAAGTATCTAGCTTAAGCAATATTTCTAAACCTGGCTTATTGTGATCTCTATCAGTGTGATTCTTTCATTAATTTATACCAATCATTAAGTGGAGATAAGGGCTTGGTTGATTACTACTCAGAAGCTGACATGTTATACATATAAAAGGTCTTAAAGGGACAGAATAAGGATGTCTGAATACCTCAGTATGTAATAATGCTTTGTAAACCGTAAGATTCAAATCATCATTCATTTTCAGGTTTCACCTCAAAAGATAGAGGTTTATCTAAATTGTTTCTCTTTCTACTAGAAATTAAGAGTTAACTCTTGAGAATTAAGGAGAAATTGACATTGGTCATCTGAGAGTACAGGAATAGAGTGCTCAATTGCTGGACTATTTCCATGTAAGTTAGAAAAAAGTTCCCTGAATTTATGCTCACATTAAGTTATGTTTAAAAATTAAATGTTTTCTCAAACATTGGGTGTTTGCACAGGCTCATGCATGTAGAAATCATTGTCACATTTAATGTTTCTTACCTTCCCTGATACCAGCTCATCCTATCCTTCCTAGTCACTTATGCCACTGTCCCTCCATCCCTATTGTTTTTTTCAGTATTTACCACCAGAAACTCTGTGGGAAGAGCAAAAGTCTGTGTCATTTAGAAATCATGGAGAAACAGTCTCACTCTTCATTAGGTACCTATCACCTATCACAATTTTAAAGAAAAATCTCTTAAGGTGTCTTCCTAGCAACCTTGATTGGATTAGGAAGGTATACCAACTCCCAGAAAAGCCAGTGGCATGCAATAATTGCTTAGTGAAATTTCAATGATTGAATCAATACATAAATAATTTATTTCTAATTTCAAGTCTTTTACAGCAAATTTGTAGATTTACAAAGTGTAAAACACCAAAGAGATAAGGGTATTTATTTTGTGTTTCCTATGCATATCATATCATGATTTCCTCTACAGGTTATTAGTTTTTTACCTTTGACACCAGGTTACTTTGTTAGTATCTTCTTGTGAAAAATGAAGTTATTATGACATTTGATGGAAAAAAATCATCTAAAAGAATACATTCTGTGAAATACAACAGATATCAAACATTTTATGCTTCTGTAAAATATATATATATATATATGGCCACATTAAGTAGCATTTATAAAATCATAAAGCTCACTTAAAACTTTAGGCAGGTAATTAGTAGGGTGAATTGACTAATGTACATCTTAATTCATACTAGTCTGAAAAGGTAGACATTATTTTCTTGCCTGCTTTACAACACGTATAATCAAACCTTCACAAGTTTAGTGTCATGTTATATCCTGCCCCTTGAAAAAAGATACATAAAGGCTTCTAAAATTATGATTAAATGAATAAATATCCTTTCAAATTTAATGAATTTAGGCCATAAAATTGGAAGGCATATGTGCTATTAGAATTCCAAGTTCAAAGTGAACATAAAATGATTGTAGCTAGAACATGTATGCTAGTTTATGCTATCAAAATTTGAATAATATGGCACTTATCTGTGTCATGTCTACCAGACAACCATTATAGTGCATTTATAGTCTACTGTGCTAGTATTCTATGGACTATTGCGGGCATTTAAGTTGTGTGTGTGCATGCACTAAATAACAAAGAAGTTATTTGAAGTTTCTTAAATTTGATTTTTGGACTTCCCAAATATTTCCCCCAAATTAAAGACAATGTTTGAAATCTCCTCATAAATAATTATAAAATATTTTATGGAAAGTTAAATTTTTATTGAGCAGATTTTTAAAAGCTAACCTTGAAGCCACACGGTCCAGGGCTTTTGTGTGCCAGGAGTTTTTTGATTACTGCTTCAATTTCACTCAGGGTTACCAGTCTATTTGGGCTTTCTGCTTCTTACTGACTCAGTTTTGGAGGATTATGTTTGTAGAAATTTGTCCATTTCTCCCAGGTTTTCAAGTTTCTTGGCAAATAGACGTGATGGAAACAGCCTAAGTGCCCATAGTAAATGAATGGATCAGAAAATGCGGTACATTTATATGATGGAATATGCAGCAGAAAGAAAGAAGGAACTCTTACCCTTTGCAACAGCATGGATGGAACTGGAAAACATTATGCTAAGTGATAAGCCAGGTGATGAAAGACAAATGCCATATGAACTCACCTACAAGTGGAACCTATCAACAAAAAAATAATAGCAACATAGAATCAGAGAGGGAAATAAAGAACAAACAGACAGTGACCAGAAGGGAGAGGGAGAGGGATACAGGGGACAGTAGGGGAAGGGGCAAGTGAAGGAACACATATAGAGGGCCCATGGCCTTGGACAAGGGTGGGGATTGACTGTGGGAGCAAGGGTAGGGATGGGAAGGGAAGAAGAGCAATGGGGAAAACTGCAGGACAACTGTAATTGAGCAACAATAAAAAAGCTAATGTCAAAACTTTTATAGAAATATTTTAAAAACATGGACACAAGGTTTTATTAAATCATTAATTAATGAAAGAACCACTAATGTTATAGTTATTTCATAGGACATCCCCAGACACACACATAATAGGTAATCTGCAACTTTAGCAAGAAATTTATTACTAATGTGCCACTAGTCAGTACCTATAGAACAATATTCAATTATATTATACCAGAAAGAACTCTAGTATTCCTATGGCCTGGAGTTATTTGCATTATTATCAGATTTCTACAACTTGCAAAGTTGCAAATAGCTGAAGGGTGATGGAGATAATATATACCATAAAAGTTAAAGTTGACAGGATAAGATGTTCCATTATTTTTTTTTTTTTGCCTATTTTAGAATCTTTGACAATATGCATGATGTTTAAATGACAGATCTTGGAAAGTTTCTTTGATAAGCAGTTGTTTATAGTTAAGTCTCTGTGGGATATGGAACATGGGATGATATCAAGGTTTCAGAGAGGAAGTGAGGCTACTTTGCAAGAGACAAAGAAATGGAGTATTTTCAGTAGAAAGAAAGTGAGCAGGATGATAGAAAAGAGATGTAATGCTCTATGTGTATGAATGCTCACCAACTTTTCTAAAGTCTGAACTTCAATAAGTCAACCAAAATGATATAATGCTTTTTATGTTTCAATACTCAATAAAAAGAAAAGTTCATGGTTGTATTGGAGAAGAGGGCCAGGATGTGAGTGCTCAGGAGCAGAATCGACTTTGAGAGGACCCACCAAAATCTGGGTGGGGGCGTTGAGGCTTATTCAGCTCATTGTGGACTTGGAGCTATGAGGCAACCTTGTTAATACTGACAGACTCAGAGAGGTGCCTGCTCACATTTGAATTACATATAAAATGTTGAAGGCAATAGCTATCAAGAAAGTTTTTCTGAGTAATAAAAGCACACACGTTTTTTTACAGTTTTGAATGGATTGCTTGCAACATAGTTATTGTGCTTTGTGTATATGGTTTGCTTGGTACACACGGAGATCCCTGTGAATGTTAATGTCCTCCCTGCACCTCCTCTGTTCTGAGGTTTTCGCTTTAACAAGGGCAGGGCCTGTGGAATGCCTCACTTCACAATCTCTACCGATCTAATATCTTCAGCCAAGTCCTGCCAACACTATGGAGCTTACATTGGTGAACTTTAATCTTTCATTTTTCTGAAGGTTTGTTGCACTTAAAACAATGCTATTAACATCATTGTGTTCGTCCTCGTTAGATCATAAGCTCCTGGAAGGCACAGAGCATTATACATGACATCTAGCCCTGTTCTTCTGTAAGGTTTGCTTTTTAGGGGGTATATTATGAGTCCTTATTAATAGGTCTAAAGGAAATGGCCAAACAATTGCCAAACAATTTCAAGCTTTATCATCTCTAGACCTTTAGATTAATGTGACATAACATACTAATCCATGAATTTGAGTCCAGATCAGGCTAATCAGCCTTCTGACATCATGTGTTGAATGTGTTGATATACTGGCATTACCATATTTATTCTCATTTTAATCTGTTTATTTTCCTTATGTATAATATTTAAGAGGTAATAGTAGATGCAAAGTTAAAATAATCATTAAGTAGTCATGTAATGATTGAGTGTCAGTGTCAGAAGTAGTGATGAGCCCCTTTAATTTCCAATAATCTTTTGATTATATCACAGTTGACTTCCTGCTATGTTTGGATTAGTTTAAATGATTCAGAACTCAGGCCACATGGGAATGTGTGTGTGGTGTGTTTCTAGCACACAATCAGCCACCATGTTAGACATTTTTAAAATTTTCCTGTTTCTCTCTTTTTTTCTACATGCCTATTTTTTTTTCTTCACCCACAAGATATCACAGATGAAACAAAGCTTAATTCTAATTATTACCTATATATTTGACCTTAGTCAATTAGCTTAAGATAGCGTTGGCTGAATGGTCTCAGTGCCCTTAGCTGGAGCATGACATGATTGATAAAACATACTTTAGAGTTGTTAGTAAGTACTGAATACTCTAAAACTCCAGGGTATTAGTTTTATTTTTCCATTTTCACTCCCTGCCACCCCACCACTATTTATGCCTCGGGTCTTCCAATGCCACTGAAGAGAGCTAGTTAACTCTCTGCTGGCACTGAGGGCGTAGTGATCAGCAGAGTTTAGCAATCACTGAGGACTTGGTGATCAACAGTAGTTCGGATGATGATCTAAATTAGCCTTTGGATTTTCTCAGTCCCTAGAAAGTGTTGAATATCTCTCTAATTGTTGCATTTCACAGGATGTATTCTTTTAGCTGACCTCTTTCATCAATTGTCATGATAACCTTCCCCTTCTTCACAATGAAGAGATAATTACACGTTAACCTGGTGTCTCAGGTATAAAGCTGCCAATTTCTGGACAGAAGCTTTGATGTAAGATGTGTAGGGACCTGAAAATTACTGTTCTTATCTGTTTAAGATTTAACACTTTGTAAATTGTTATACACTTACTTTCAAAGGGCAGAAAAAATCAAAACAGTGAAAAAAAGACATTCCAAATACAAATATTTTTATCTTAGTTTTAAAGCATAAATGATTATATTGCCATAGAAGCAGTTTGCCTATAATAAGTTATTTTCATACATCAATCACACCATGTAATCAGTTACCCTAAAATTAAAAAAAAAATCAGGGTAATAGACGGCATATGAAGGGAGTTCAAACTGAACTTGATTTCTGACCCCATCAACTGTAAGTTGCATGGTTTGGGGAAAATCAGCTTAAGCTTTTTGGGCCTTGGTTTCCTTATCTATAAAATGTAACACAGTTAACTATTAGATTTCCACTCTAATTTTCCAGGCTGCAACATGGCAGCTTCCCTACGCCCTCAAATGTGAATAGTTTCAGTCTGTTATTTTGCCCTCCCTTGGGCTGAGTGTTCCTTTTTACTCCAATGTCCTTTGAGGCTCTTCATCTGTCTTCTCACCACTGTGTCTGCTTGACAGATGTTTTAAATTTTCCTTTTGATTTTTTAAAGATTGTATTTATTTTATTTATTTTTAGAGAGGGAAAGGAGGGAGAAAGAAAGAGAGAAACATCAATGTGCAGTTGCTAGGGGCTGTGGCCTGCAACCCAGGCATGTGCCCTGACTGGGAATCGAACCTGTGACACTTTGGTTTACAGCCCACGCTCAATCCACTGAGCTACTCCAGCCAGGGTGTTCCTTTTTATTTTAATTACCATGTTTCTCTCCTCACTAATAATGTAAAGCCACATTCCTTCTTAAACTTTTTAGCTGACACATTTCTCTGTCATTATCTAAAGCAGTTTAAAATGAAGAACCATACTATCATTCTCTTTATAAGTGTGTCTGTGTAGATGTGTGTTTGACTATAAGAAATGATCTTTTGCTTTATGTTTCTGACACCTTATTATACATATTTACTGAAAATATTTCCTTCGAACTTTTTAAAGCAGTGTCAATTCTTTAGTAAGTGTAATGGATGTATTTGTTTCCTATCTATGCATAAAAATTACTAAACCTTTAGTAGCATAAAACACCACATATGTGATACCTAGTGTCTGTGAGCAGGGAATCTAGGTCTAGCATGACTGTGTTCTCTGTCAGGGCGCAATCAAGATATCTGCTAAGACTGGATTCTCACCTGCAGCTTTCCTACATCATGTGGGGACAATCTGATTCCAAATTCACAGGTTCGTTGGCAGAATTCAGTTTCTTGCAGGTCTCTGGATTGAGGTCTAGGTCATTTACTGACTTTAGGGCAGATGCCACTCCCAGTCCCTTGCCACCTAGCCCTATTGATAGGGCAGCTCACACCATGGCACCTAGCTTCTTTAAAGCCAAGAAGAGCATCTCCCATCAACACAGATGTTACTGTCCAATGTACCACCAGTATGTTTGATTATGTTACATAATCACATGTGCGCAGTCAACCTTGTCATCAGACTCTGTTGTCAAGAAGCAAGGCACGGGTCTTGCCCACACTTAAGGAATTATACAAGAATACCAGGAAGCTAGAGTCTCTCCAGCCCAGCAGATAAAGGTTAGACTTCTAAACAATTCAAGATTATTCATCATATTATTTTTCCATTGATCAGCAAAGGCTAGCTCCTTGATGATCTTGTAAACCATATGAAATAGTACGAATTGTGTTTAAAAGAGAATGGCATGTCCTTGAAGGTCTTATGTAGCAGGGTAACACGACTCTGAATTTTAGGATGATCCCTGATTGTTATCTGGAGAAGGCAATTGGAGAGAAGCAAGACTGATAGTAGGCAAATTCATTATCCTACCCGTCAACCCATGTCCCAGGCAATACCACATAGGCCTAGGCATGGTGACATAGCTGACTAACAGTGGATTAAGTTGAGGTGTAAATTCTGAGAGTAGGATTGATAGGGTTTAGTGAAGAAAGGGAATTTTGAAAAAGACTTATCTAGAATGAAATTTAATAAGGCTCATTTACTGAGACTTAAATCACTGAAAGAAGAGCAGGTTGGGTGGAGAGTCAGTTCAGACTGGGGCCAGACTTCACCTTATAGAAGGTAACTAAAGGCTTAGGGCTATAAAGTAAGAAAAAGATAAAGCATGTTCCCAGATAACATTAACATTTAAGTGAGTGAAAGGACAAAAGTCAGGGAAGGGAGTAAGAAGTGTCAATCAAAGGAAAGCAGAAATCTTGCAACATGTAATCGATAGGGTAGTGTTGTAAAGAACAAATGCTAAAATGGTTTACAAAATTATTATAAGCAAGATAAGTAATGCAGAACCCATTGCCTTATCAATAAAGGCATTTTAGACCCACTTTCGTTGTGCAGATGTTTCTGATGAAACAACATTTTGGGCCTAGGGGCCTTCTGAAGTTAGTCATGCATACAAAATACTAATATTGCAAATCAGTTCTTTAAAGTGCTGTCTATTTTCTTCTACTTCTGGTGAAATCTCCCTTTAGGATGATCCCATCCAGTGTTGAATCCTGAAGAAACACTGCATAGCAAATTATTTGTGTCTCTGGAGATTTATTTGGAATCGAAACTGCCATTTGTTCTATAGTGACAAGTACAGGTCTAGCGTTTCTCTTTGAATTCTCTTGCAAGCTTTTATTTAAGAAATTGCAAACAGAGGATAAGGCATTCCTAGAGATTAATGACTGCCTGGGAGGGGGTGTTCCTTGGGCCATTAACTACAACCACTCATTAATTTCCATGAAGGCCCTGCATGAAAGTTATTACTAATATGAACTGAAAATGAAAGAAGCATGCAATAGGTATATTGATTTCAACCT
This sequence comes from Phyllostomus discolor, assembly GCF_004126475.2. Taxonomy (NCBI): domain Eukaryota; kingdom Metazoa; phylum Chordata; class Mammalia; order Chiroptera; family Phyllostomidae; genus Phyllostomus; species Phyllostomus discolor. The sequence continues at coordinate 19,951 of NW_023397517.1, forward strand.
TTCTCCAAGATGATGCAAAGTCATTTCACTGATTTAAGGATCTTCAAAAAAAAAAGTCTTATATGCCAATCACTTGGTTTAACACTGTTCTTAGCAGTCTAGTATTGCCTACTCTGAAACAATGAACGTAAAAGGAAATCAGGAGAGCTGAAGTCCCCAGACCTCATCTGAAATGATTGAATCAACCCAATATGTTAATCTTCACCATAATTTCTGTGAAACAAAATACATCAAAAAACCCTATTTCTAGTTTATAATGCATCAGAAATAGTTCATCAAGGGACAGATATGGTTTTAGCTTTTAAGAGGTACCAATTTATTATTTACTCCAAATTACCATCTAAAGATTAAAAATAATATTTTGTCCCAAATAATTAAATGCCTTGAAATACTTATCATTAGGAATCATTGTGAGGAGAAAAGTGTTTCTACGAAGCAGAATATGATTGTGAAGTTCAGTCTTTTAAATTATTTGAATATTTTTGACAATCAAGCATTTTAAGATTTATGGGATTGCATACAGGTTTATGTTGGTTATTTCTTATTATTATAGGTAATTTACTTACTTTTCTTTGGTTTGTGCATCTAGGTAATTAAATTATTTTAAAATGTATCATTGTTATCACTCAACTTTTTGCTACCTGAAGACATTGTGCTTGGTTTTGGAATTCAATGCTATATTTTTACTGTTCTAAAACATTATAAATAGAATATTATTGTTAAATAAAATTTTAGAAATTAAAATTTATTCATTCGGTCGTAAGACAATGATTGCATATTAACCATGTGCCAATAACTATGCCAGGATTGAAAGCTATGAATGAAATCAAATATAATCAAATATATTAATGAGATAATAGTCTGATAAAAACAAAAAAAATCGACTTAGCACAATCAGATAAAGAGAAAAAAGAATAAGCCTATCCCACTTAAAATGAGATACATATATGCTATACTTAATACGTTCATAAAACAGTATCTCTGGGTATCTTCAAAAACTCACATCAGTGTGCAGACGGGTATTCCTAGTTACTCACTAGCGTATGAACAAGAGTCAGAGTACAACATGACATATCCTGCCTTTATGTACAGTTTTTAGATTGCTTAGAAATAATTTATTTTTATAAAAATAATTCAGTTGTGTGGCAAGGAAATATTGTGACTGGCATATTATGAAACACCACCAAATTGTTATGATTTTACAGATTTTATACACACACACCACACACACACACATATATCCAATACATTTATAAATATCAAATTAGCCAACATTGTTTTCCAAAACTCAGAGTATACTATTTAGAAGTAAAAGATACACCAAATTTCCTCTGATTTAAAACTTTCATTATCACATTTTATTACAATAATATTTACATAGGTCTTAATAATAGAAGAGTACGGTTATAACAGTGTATCTTAAGTTATCAAATCCAACTTTCTATCCACTGTACACCATTAAGAAAGAAAAGGTTAATGACTAAATCTGGACATCACGGGTGTCAGTCCCCATTTAAAAATGTGAATATATGAAAGAATGTGCACCTTAGAAATAATCAAATCTGGTATTTGTTCTTTTCCTTTCTTCTTGAAAATCAATTACATAATCACGACTCTTAAAGTTCAGGAAATGTGATGGTTTTAAGGCTAAGGCTGTTAGTAATCCTGTCAAATGAAATGAATTATTTAACTTCTCTCAATCTCAGTGCTTCTATTAATTGAGTAATAAATAAAATAGGTATAAATTAATACCTATTTCACAGATAATTAAATATGCATGATAAAGTAATGCAGACTTATTTTTGTCTCCCTAAAGATTAACGCAAAAATTAGGGGAATAAAATAAAATCCAATGAAAGATAAATAAACTGTTCTGGACAGTTTATTTCTGGTGTGTGTGGTTTTTGTTACTGAGGTAGGGTGCAGCCTATAATGGAGTATTTTGAGATTTCTCTTTGCCTTTACTGGCTTTATTTGCCTTGGGTAAATAAACCACTTCTTACTAAAAAGAGTCAAGATCAATGTCAAGACCACTAGCTTTTTTTTTTTTAACAAGAAAAAGTTCTGGGCAACACCAAAGCCCAAATCTCTGTAAGACGTAGAAACAACTGGGTATGACTACCTCCGAGGATTAAAGAGCCAACCCTCCACTAGCAAACCTGCAGGGCTAGTACATTACAATACTAAGAGAACCTCATATTATTGCCTTTCTTAGAGGTAAAAAGGTAAAAATAGAGGCATATCTAAGTGGAATGATAAGATGTCCCCAGGGCTGTGAAACCTGGGAACACTTCTTTCATTAAGATCCCCTTAGCTGGCTACAATTAGTGTATAGTTTATATGCCTTTTCAGACAGTGAAGCTGCTGAAGTCCCTTAGAAAATGTGAACTCAGGATGAATTCAGCTAAGTTTTAAAATATTGAATAGAATCAGAAACAAGAGACATTAGCAATTTGAAATACTGATAGAAAGCATACTAAGAAGGAAAACCAATATAAAGCAAACTCTATTAAAATTAGTAGCACAACTAAGTGAATTATTAAGTATAAAGCATAATAATTGATTGAAGAACAAAAAAAGGTAAGATAATTTTATATTGAGCAAGGCTGAGGAATAAATACTTAAATTGGGAGATCAGATTATGTACTTTCCTTGAATATAGCATAAAAGGATGAAAATAAATGTGAAGTAAAGTTTTGGAAATGAAAACAGAATTTTCATTACATAGATAACAAGAGTCTCTAAAGAAGAAAAAAATAAAATGCAGACAAAGAAAATATTTGGAGACATAGTGAAAATTAGTTTCTCAATTAAAGAAAATATCACACTGAAATGCATAAAATGCTAACCTTCAGAATTAATAGCAAAAGTTTAAAGAATTCTAAAAGCTTTAAAGAGAAAGAATAGACCATCTGAAAGAAAAACTGTAAGTTTTACAGCAAACTTACAATAGCAAAAATGGATTATAGGAGGTGATAGAATAATAACTTAGTACAAAAGAAAAATATCTGTGAACCAAGAACTTATTTAGACAAATTAACATTAAAAATTAGGGAATAATCAAACTATATTTCATGGATATAAAACCTTGCAATGTTTGCTACTCAAATTTGCTCTATGAAAATAAGAGTAATGTTCAGAAACAATCAAACAAACAAGCTAGTACAGGAAATACTGCAAGACATAAGAATTTAGAATAATCATATACCTTCCTTAAAAAGTTATGTACTTAAAATTGGACTGAAACCAAAATAGCAAATTATAAAACTGTTTAGAGTCATCAATAATTAAAATTCTGTCTGGATCTATAAATATGATGAGAGACAGTGTAAGAAAAACAAATTCTAAGACTTGGGCTAAAGTAAAAATGTAATAAAATTTTATAATAGTGAGATAGGGTAATGAGTGAAAGTATAAATTTAAAATAATTCAAATTAGGAAGATGAAAAAAAACTGTCCTTCATATCAACAACTATAATAAACAAGAAGGACAAAACTCTCTGGTTAAATGTTGGAATTGAATTTTATTTAAGAAAAAGGGAAACAATAAAATTTATCAATAAGATATTCAGAAGAAGTACCAAAACATAAGAAATGAAATGATACAAAGCAATATCATAGGACAAAAAAATCAAGATACTACTAGCAAAGAGAGCTGGTGATGCTATAATAATAAAAGAGATTTATAGAGAACAGCATCAGTAAGTACTGAAGTTTCCCTATATGGCCATGAGGTTTAACTTACCAAGAATATATAAAATTAAATACATGAATATACCTCATAAATAGTCATCAAATATATAAAGCAAATCTGACACAACTTCATTAACAAATTAAGTACAGAGTGAGAGATGTTACTATGCTTTTTCAACTTTTATATATTAAATGTAGAAACTGTAAACAAACATTTACCAAAATTGACCAAGAGAATTCAGGGCAGCGAGAAAGGGGCAAGGGGAATTACAGACATAGAAAATGCTATTCATACGGTAATTAGAATTTACACATTATTCTCAAGCCCAAATGCAAATTTGTACCAACTGAGCATGTATTGGGTCATGTAAATTACAACATTTCTCAAAGAACACTTATAATGCAGACCATTTTATAATTCTGACTTCAATAGTTTTAAAATGGAATTTAGCAATAAAAGACAAATATTCTATGTATTTGGAAGTTCATAAGCACACCTCTAAATTACCTATGAGTAAAAGAAAAAGTTATATTATAAATATTAACATATAGTAAAACATAAATTAAAATATATGAGAAAAAGTAACTGCTTCTCCAGGGGAAATTTACAGTATTAAGTATACAAATTATAAGAAGAAATACTGAAACCTGTAAGCCAGCTGCCACCTCTAGAAGATATAAAAAGAAAAAAAAAACTAGCTAAATATAAGGAAGGAAATATTTTTTTTTTTAAAAAGCAAGAATTTATAACATAGAAAACAAAGATACAGTAAACAAGACCAAAGGGGAAGAAAAACACATGGTTATTTGAAAAGATAACAGAAAATATAAACCTCTGAAAAGATTTATCAAAGAAATAAAATTAAGGTTCCAAATAAAAATTATCACCCAGAAAACAATGGACAAAATGACAGATTGAATGTAAGGGCCTTGTACTTCAAGTAAATCACTATGCA
>NW_023397518.1:0-36187 GCF_004126475.2 Phyllostomus discolor
GAGGCAGTGGCTGTGTCCAGGGGGACAGGGGCTGAGTCCTGTGCACGTTCAGGCTCCTCTGGAGGCTCTGACTTGGAAACACCCTTCCCCTCTGTGTGCCTCAGTGTCTCCAAGTGTAAAAGGAGAGACTCGTGGCCCAGAGCTTAGATTGCCTTTCAGTTCTGGCTCTGACCTCCTGGGAGGGGGCCTCACAGGGAAGCCACTGAGGACATGATATTATGGGAACTGTCCACTCTGTAGCAGGGATGGTGACACTGTACAGGGAGGGACAGCCAGGACAAGAGTCAGGAGCATAGAAATCCTTTCCCTCAGCTCAGGTGTTCAGCTCAGAAGAGGGAACAAGGGCTAGAGTCAAACCTGGTCCAGGTCCCAGCTCTGCTGCTCTTGCTCTGGGGCTGGGTGGTCCCTTCTCTTCTCCAAGTGTTGGGTTCATGTTTGTTTATCCCTGGTCCCCTCCTGCTCACAGGCCTGTGGTGACATTAGTGACATAAGGAATCTCACAGAACTCAAGAAGGCAGGGCCTGAGTCCAGGCCAACCTTCCCAAGGGGGCATCAGTGTTCACCCCATGCTTCTTTCCCTATGGTGTCCTGCTATGCCTGGGGGCAGGTAAAAAACAAGGACCCTCATCTTTGGGTAAGACAGTACAGGCCCTCTGCAGGTGAGGAACCCAGAGCTCAGAGCTGGTGACCACCTGGGGGCAGCATGAGGAAGCACAGGAAACCCAGGTCCCAGGGTACAATCCCAGCCCTGCCCTGGCCAGGCTGGGTGACCTGGGGCAGGTGTTAACCTCTCTGAGCTGCAGTGGTCTGGGTGGTGGGTCAGCCATCCCTGGTGGATGGGGGCCATGAGGTTAGACGACATAATCAACAGATCCCAGGACATGTCTAGCACACAGTAGGTGCTCATTAAATGGCACCTTTGGCTCATTCATGATGTCACTGCAGCCCAAGGTCTCCAGTGGTGCTGGAATGTGCTGACTGGGGTCTCAGTGGCCCTTGTCCTGCTGCTCTTCCTCCTCCTCTTCCTCTTCCTCCGACACCGGCATCAGAGCAAAGGCAGGACATTGGGTAAGCAGGAAAGGGGGTGACCTGGGTCACAGGAAAGAGGGGCTCAGAGCACCTGCTGCAGGAAAAACAGATGGGGAAGGTCAGCTGAGCAACAGATTTCTCCAGAATCTCACATCAGAAATTGTAGAAAGTAAACACTCAATGTCAGAACTTGGGTACTAATTTAAAGTAATCTTTCATCACCTCCAATCTCCTCAGATATGAAACATTCACATGTGTGTGTTAAAGTTCCTTCTTTCCTCCTGAATAAAACAGGAGGGGTCCTTACTCTCCCAGAACTGAGACTGTCTGTCCTCCAGCTCAGCTGCAGACACCCAGGAAGAAAGAGTCCTGTGTGAGAGGAAGGGACAGCTGCCCTCAGGGGTGGTCACAGGGAGTTCAGAAGGTGGTGGAGAAGGGGAGACTGGAAGAGTGTACAGTCAGGGGTGAGAGGGACTGAAATCCATAGAGTGACCTGGCCCCTCACCTCACCCTGGATTAGTGGCCCATCTGGGAGCAGGCAGGTCTGCAGCCCTGAGATCTCAGGGATTCTGCCAGGAGACACCATGTTCTTCCTCTCCAGATGCTGCCATGAAGGACCCTTGTCCTGGGGAGGGTATGGAGCTGGACCCTCAGGTGAGTCCCCTGCTCCTGTCCAGGACACTAAGGACCTTCCTGTTGCCCAGTTCACTCCAATGGTCACTCCCTGTCTTCACCTCCCCTGTATCTCAGCAGCACCCACACTGACCTGTCCTTCTGGGCACCAGGTTGTTCTGCTGTTACTCATTCCTCTTGCTTTCCTGTGTCCTCATGACCCCTCCTGGGTGATCCACTGTGCTGGCCCCTCATCCTCTATCTGACCTTGTACAGCCCCAGATCTCAGGAGGAGGCATGAATGACTGAATCACCCGCAGGTCCCAGGGTCCCATCACTCAGTCATGCAGCAGCAGTGACAGGAGTTCACTGGTTACAGACTCCTTGTCTGTGCCATAGTGCAGCCCTGAGCAGCCTGTTTCCACCCTCCTCCAGCTCCCCTGTGGGTGAGGGAGATACCTGCAAACAGGCAGATGATGTCCTGGAAAGCCAAGTGTTGTGAAGGAGAATGAAGCAAGAGCAGTGGGGAGAGTGTGTGGTGAGGGGAGAACAGAGAAAACAGCAGGTGCAAAGGTCCTGAGGCAGGACCTGTTGCTTCAGCCAGATGGGCCCTGTGGCTGGAGCTAAATCAGCAAGAGACGGAGCATTAGGTTAAGAGCAGATCCATAGGCACCAGGAGTCCCAAGGCTCGGAGAGTCCCTGCAAACTCCACCAGGAGAGTGACCTCATCTGATCTGAAGTTTAAGTCATCACTCTGACACCGTGTGGGCTCGTGACTGGAGGGTTTCAACTGTGGGGTCAAGGACACGCTGGTTCTGTCTCACTGTTTCTCTGCAGCAGAACAGGACCCATGATGACCCCCAGGGAGTGACCTATGCCCAGGTGACCCTCTCACCATCAAAGCTCAGGCAGGGAATGGCCTCACCTTCCCTCTTGTCAGAGGAATTGCTGGACATGAAGGATAGGCAAGCAGAAGAGGACAGACAGATGGACAGTCAGGTGGGGCCTGTCCTCCCCAGACCCCAGGCTTCCCCAACCCCAACCACTTTTCACCCCTCTCACTGTCCCCCTGCTCCAGGCTGCTGCCTCTACTGCCCCCGAGGATGTGACCTATGCCCAGCTGACGCACTTGACCTTCAGACAGCAGACAAGGGCACCCACTTCCTGCCCGTCAGAGGGGCCCCCAGATGAGCCCAGTGTGTATGCTGCTCTGGCCATCCACTAGCCCATGGAGGACCCAGACCCCACATTCCAGAGAGGGAGCTTTCAGGGACCCTGGAAGGAACAGGAGCTGTCTCCAAGGACACTCACTAGTGTCCCCAACCAGCCTGGGGACCTCACATGGACCCCCAGCACTTTCTGGGACCATCTGGGAGTCCCCTGATTCTGCAATTAGAAATAACTAATATCCCTACACTTTGGAATCCAAGCAACAGACTTCTCAAGAATCAACGTGTGAATTTAGAACCAAAATGGAAGTGAGAGAATGCTTTCAGTGAATGATAGTGTAAATACTACACATTAAACCTACAAAATGGAACATTAACAACCATGAATGAACACCTTAGAGAAGAAAAAGGCTAACACAGAAACCACCTAAGTGCCCTCCCACACATACTGAGATGAAGGTGTGGCAACCTGTGTGATGGAGTGTCACTCGGCCACAGAGATGAAATCCTGTCAGTTCAGTGACACAGAGGCATCATGAGTGTGTCAGGCTACGTGGGGTAAGTCAGACCCCACAGCACAAGGACCATACAACTACACTCGTACATGGGTGAAATGTGAAACTCTTCACTGTCATATGTATTAACTATATGGAACTTGTAATTAAAAAATTTCCTGCACTGTGAACTCAGAGTCTGAAAAGCTTCATTGGTAAATGCTTCTGAACACATATGCATGTATGAAATACACACACATGGACACAGACACAAACATACACACAACAGCCTTACACGTGTTTCTCCTGACAACAGAGAAGAAAGACACATCCCACAACAGAGTTTATCAGCCCAGAAATAAATTGATGATGAAACCAAACAAGGGAGCTACCAAGAGGGGACCTCACAGGAAGCTCTCTCACGTGAACTCAGGTGCAGAGTCCTAAACAGAGTATCACCTAGATGCACCAAAGCATAAACTGTGTCATCCATCCTGACCAGGCAGGTATGTGATTTCAGGAATTTAGGTTGGTTTCACATTTTTAAAAAATCAATCAGTAGAATTCAAACATTAAAATTAATAGGAAAAAAAATGTAAAAAGAAATATCAACAGATGTAAAAATTTTGTTGAAATACAGCACAAATTTATAGTGAAAAACTCTTCAGAAATAAAAGAGATTTTGTATCATTTATCAAAGCACCTTTCAAAAGCTTTATAAAGGAAATAATGCTTAAAGGTAAAAACTTGAAAACGTTTTGCCTGTGAATGAACCTGGGACAAACACTGTCACTGTGGAACTGAGCCTGCCCACAGCCTCGCCACACCAAACGCCTGCGCATTTTGCCATCCCAGCCCTTTGCCCTGGTTTTGTGGGTGGAGAAGGAGTCACTCTGCTAGGGAGAAGTGACACCCCCACCCCCACTACCTTCCTCTTCGGGTCAGAGGAGCCCAGCCATCCCGGGGCCCCGCCCAGCCACAGGCCCCGCTCAGCGGCCATCACCCAGAGCAGTTTGCTCCTGCACAGCCCCAGCTGTGGGGCAGGTCCCACTCCCACACCTGCCCCCGCACCTGTATCTCCAGCGTCCACCACAGCATCCTCTGATCCTGCACCTGCTGGTGCAACCAAGCAGGAGAACCCAGCAGAAGAGCCAGTGGGAACTGCCATCAACGATCGGACATCCAGACCTTCTTCCCCATCAAACCTTTTTGAAGACATGACAAGTGCACTTGTGACAGGTCAGTCCTCTGAGAATATGGTCACTGAGGTCATGTCGATGGACTATGAATCAGGGCAAATGATGCCAGCCTGGGGAGCCAGGGTCAAAGACCCAGACACTCAAGCTGTATCTTTTTTTTTTAATTTTATTTTATTTATTTATTTTTTTAATTTTATTTTAATCATTGTTCAAGTACAGTTTTCTCCCACTGACTCAAGCTGTATCTTTTAAGGGAACTCCAGAGATGGAGAAAGTCAGGCTGTGCTTGCTCCCCCTCCAGCAGCTAGTTCTGGGGCTCCTAAGCCCAGGGCCCAGTCCCTCTAGAGTCTGAGGCAGTAATAAATGAAGGGACCAGGGCATTTCCACGGACAGGACACTCAGGAGCCCCTGACACCAGCCCCTTGCCCATGCACCCTGGGTCCCCAGCTGTTGAGTTCCTGGGATCCCTCAGCTGTAGGAGAACAAGCTCATGAGTTCTGTGCCTCCCACTAAACGCAGAACACACAGCTCTTACTTATTTCTGGATGGAGACAGTTTTCTTCCCTCATCCTGAACTCTCAGGTACAGCTCCTACAGAAGCGACTCAGAACAAGTTCTGAATCCAGAGATACCAGCAGGCTGAGATGATCCAAGGAGGAGACAGGGACCTGGCAGAGTGGAGTCTGGGCTCATGACATGACTGTGTGAAAGTTACAGTCTGAGAGGTGGGGGGGCATCGGGGAGCACAGACCTCAGGAGGGAGGCTCGTGTCTCCCCAAGTCCTCACTCACACCCTCATGTCATGACCCTCAGGGGCAGCCGACACCATCAGCCCATCACAGAACAAGTCAGACCCCAGGAATGGGAGTGGGAGAAACTCTCAGTTGTAGGGCTAGGTGCAGAGGGTCATGTCCTGGAGAGGGAGGCAGGTGTCCTCGGTGGACATTCTGGCTCCTGGGGTGACTTTGGTCTGCCTAACCATGGTGACACCTTTGCCCACATTTCTCAGCCTCACACCCCCAATGCTACACCATGGAAAATCTCATCCACATGGGCGTGCCTGGATTGGTCCTGGTGGTCCTCGGTGTGCTGATCTTTTAGGCTTGAGACAGCAAAAGGAGGACCCACACTGCAGCGAGGACGTGAACACAGAGGGGACAGGGCATGGTTCAGAATGGGGGAAGCTGTGGAGCCCATCTGATGACCCAGGAGGTGGTGAAGGACAGTCTGGACCACAGGTGGGGAGACTGTCTGCTGATGTGTCCAGGGCAGTGAACAAGCATTGGGTGCACGGAGTGTCTCAGTGCTCCCTGTGCAAGGCTCCTCCTCCATTAAATGTCTGTTTCTCTCTTTATCTTTGCCAACTGTCTATAATGACCTCCTACTTCTCTCACCCCTGTGGCATGAGGGTCTTTCCCACATGCTTGTTGGGGTCCACACATGCCCTCTTCCACTTTTATGTAATAAAGTGTTCTGTATTTGTCCTCACTACATGACCCTATGGACATTATTGAGTCTTCATCTCCTCAGTTCACAGGAGTTATCCAGGAATCAATCAATTGAAAAATGGGCTAAATTAGATATGACCCTGGAAACATGAGTACAGACTGATGTCACCCCCTCTCCAACTCCACCATCCTTCCATCTGCATCAGATGGCACGTGCACCATTTCCCCAGAACTGCCCTCACCTGGTGTTTGAAGGGACAGCCTCATGGAGGGCTGTCTCTGAAAATAACCATTTTTCACAATGATTATATACATATACGTATATATACTTATACATAATGGAATATTATTTGACCATGAGAAAGAACAAAATGGGAGCAGAGGCATGGACACCTGGAGAAGACACACAGCAGGCAGAGGGGAGGGAAGAAGGGACGGACGGAGGTAGGTGAAGGGATTAGACAAAGCACATACATGCATGAGCCACAGACACAGACAGCAGTGTGGTGAGGGCCAGAGGAGAGGGGCGTGGGGCTCCGTGGAGCTGGATAAGTGTGAGACGCTGGAGTGGAAACATCTACAATAGTGTCACCAATAAAAATAAAGAGAACAATCCTGCCACTTGAGACAACATGAATGGATCTTGAGGGCATTGTGTTAACCCAGCCAGATCACTGAGAGAGAGATCAGTACTGCAGGATCTCACGTGCATGTGGAATCTATAGCAGCCGAACGTGTAGAAACAGAGGGTGGAATGGTGGTGACCACGGGGAGCCGGGGGAAAGGAGAGGAGTTGGTCAAAGAGCACCAACTTTCCATTATGCAATTAGCATGTCCTGGGACCTCACATACAGCCTGGTGAGTACAGTTAACCAGACTGTGTCATACGCTGGAAAGAGTGTATCTGAAATGTTTTCACCACAAAAAGTAAGTGGCAGTGACGTGACTTCTTGATTCTATTGTTACCTAAAGCTGAGATGGTATCATCATGCAACATATAAATGTATCCAATCAACCAACTGCACACCTTACACCTACACAATGTTGTAAGTCAGTTATATGCCAATCAACCTGGATAAAATTGACTCCATTTTTTTAGACTTCTTTTTTGCTTTTTTTTTATTGTTACTCTGTTACAGATATCCCACCACATTCCCCCTTGCCCTCCTCCTCTCAGGACTCCCCCCTCTCCCAACAGTCTGATATAGGAAACACCTACAGCAGGCCAAATGCAATGAACACTCACAACAGCAAGTGTTGGAGAGTTTGTGAGTCTCTGTACCTATGTATTCCTTTATCTACTATCTGTGTGTCTGTATCTGTGTGTCAGTCTCTCTCTCTCTTTATCTCTTTACCTGCTTATCTATCATCTACCTCCCTATCTATCCATCCATCTTTCTCCTTCTGTCAGTTATCTCTCTGGCCTCCAGCTCTGAAAGAATGTAAAAGTTCTGTCATGTGAAGCCATGCAGTTAATTGTAATTTATTATAACAATTTTACCAAGCTCTCTTTCCTTCTCTTTCCCTTCCTTTCCTTTTTCTTATCTTTTCATCTCTTTCTCTCTCTCTCCCCCCTCCCTCTCTCTCTCCCCCTCCCTTCCTCCCACCCTCCCCCCTCTCTTCATAGAGAAAGGAGGGACATGGTTTTCATTCATACACAACAAATGACTTCATCTAAAACAAAACCTTACAAGCTTTCTTCTCTTCTAAAAATGCAGAATCAAATGGTCTGGTTAACTGTTTTTGGTTTTTGTAGCAGACTACAAAATATGCACATGGTACTAGATCTAATAAATATGAAGTGGGAGACAAATGCCATATTTCTTCTGAAAATAGTTTCATATCATTAACCATTTCATATGTTAGCTTGGCCCAGAAATATTGAATATTATAAACAGAATAGTGGCTATGACTTTCAAATGGTAGCAAGCTATGTAAATCAATATGTGATTGTAGAGTTTAGGAAAACTAAGTGTAACACTTTAAACGTGGAGTGTTGAGCAATGTGACTCAGGTCAGCCCCTCTGCAACTGCTATTTTTAGGGTGAGAAGAGCTGGTCCTCTTCCTGTGTAACAGGCACCTTGTGCCCTGTACAGACTGTGGTGTGGGGACCCTGCCCTCCATATCCTATCATTTTGTCCCTTGAGCTTCACTTTAACAGCAAAATAAGAAATCATCAAGAGTTCTGCTATAATATGTCCACAGAGACCTTACCCCTCTTCCTAATGGAAGAAGGACACGAACCTGATATTACAAAGTAAATTCACAATACTCATCACAGAATCCCCAAGTGAGGATGGCTCATCTACTGTCCAGAGGTTGTGCTGACCAAGACGGAGTCCAGCCTAGACCAGGAACGTGCACATGTATCTAGGAAGTTTTGCTTAAAACTATGGGCCGCCTGCATCTCCCCTGATTCTGTCCTATTTTGAATGTGAATCCCAAGAGGTGGTGTAGAATTCAGCACTGCCTTGTGGACAGCTCCACACCCATCAAACACACCTTGCTCTCTCCTTTCTGCTGTTTCTTTATGTCAATATTTTATCGTGGTTTTATTACAGTAGTAGCAAGTTATGCCCCTTGGCCCTCCTCCACCAATCCCACCCCCTACTCCAACACCTATCCCACCTCCATACCCTTCCTGCTCCCATGAGAATATACCTAAGGATCCCGAATCTCCAATTCAGAGGAAATTATGCACCCCTATGTTCCTAGCAGCACTATTTATAATAGCCAAGTGCTGAAAACAGCCCAAGTGCCCACCAGGAAATGAGTGGACCAAGTAAGTGAAACATTTTCACAATGGAATAGTACACAGAAGAAAGAAAGAGGAAGGAAGGAAGGAAAGAACTCCTACTTTTCACAACAGCACGAATGGACCTGGAGAATATTATGCTGAGTGAAATAAGCCAGCTGGTGAAAGACAAAACCATATGATCTCACCTATAAGAGGAATCTAATGAGCAAAATCAACTAATGAAGAAAATAGAATCTCTGGCATGGGAACATAGAACAGACTGACAGTGACCAGAGGGGAGAGAGAAGAAAAATAATAGTAGAAAAAGAGGAAAGAACCAGACCCACAGACTTGGACAACAGTGTACCAACTGACTGGGGGCAGGGTGGTGGGATGAGCAGAGTGGGGAAAAGGGGGAAACTTGGGACAACAGTAATAGAATAACAATAAAAATTATTTTTAAAAAGTTTCCCATGAAGAAAAAAAAAGAGATTTTCTACATCTTTTACTTTAAAAAGTAATTGATTTACTCTTCAATCTGTTGTGAATCTATAATTAATTTTGTGTGTGATTTAAAGTCAGTGTGAAGTTAACCTTGTTTCGTCAGCTCCCCTAGCTGGCCCAGCACCTGTAATGGAAAGACCAGGGTCTGCCCACTGCACTGTGAGGGTTTCTGTCATGATCACGTGACCCTGCACTGTGGTCTGAGTCTGACCCTTCCTTCTGCTCCATTAGACGAGGTATCTCTGCTTTTCAGTTTCTCAAACCTCCAACGTCTCCACCCAAATCTGTGTGTCTGGTTTCCTCTCCCCCATATCTCAAGCAGGGTGAATTCTGACCACATTTGTGGTGGTTGGGTTAGTATCACAGGGCTCTGAGTGAGAGAAGTGAGAGCAGCAGAGGAAGCAGGCTGCTCCAGGGTCCTTCAGCCATTCAGGATGTGGTATTACAGCAACTGACATTTAAAGTGTGGGGAGTTGTTGTTCGGCCTCTACCAGAGCTTCTATAAAAGACAATTTTTTCCTGATCCTCAACAATGCCCAAAGTTTGAATAGGAGAGTGTCACCCAGCATCAAAGTTGCTCTGGGGGGAAGAAATGACCCAAACAACTTACCCCAAGGAGGTGGAGAGAGAGAGAGCCCACGTCTTACAGAAGAAACATTGAGTCAGGTGGAAACAGGCACAGCCCTTGAGTTCCAGGGCAAGGAGGGAGCACTGAGCTCTCCTGTAGGAACAGAATGTTTGCACAGACCCCAGAGTCATCCCTGCCCCTCCCCCTGGCTCACTGTCATGAGGACTCCTTGGGGTCTGCAGTCAATGAGGCAGAGAGGGAAAATCACCTTTCATGTCCCCACGGCAATGGTCACATTTACCTCCTGCCTGGGTTCTGAGCTCTAAGTCCTCACTCTCTTCTGCAGTTCACCTGCTACCTCAGTCTTTCAAACCCTTTCAGAGTCTGTCCATTTCTGCTCAAAATTCTTCCATGCTTCTCACTATTTTGGGGTAAATTTAGACTCTTTCTTCTGAACTAACAGCTGCTCATGATCATCCACCTGTGACCCTCCATCCTCAGCTCCCACTTCTGCTTCCTTCAACCAGACAGGTGCAGTTACTCTGTGAACACACAGTCATACACACACATACACACACTCATACATATACACTCATGTACATATACACTTACACGGACACATTCACACCACCTCCTCTGGACCATTTTTTCTCCTACATCTTTGCTTTCTTAGAGTTCTGTAGAACTCTAAGAACTAGCAAATTCCTTCCCCAACCCCCAGCTAAAAGCACAGGATTAGAAGCAACACTGAGATTTCTTCTCCTCATTTCTCTTTTCTACATGTGTTGTGGCAGCTAAAACATATGCATGAATTGTGTGGTGAATTCATGGAAGCCTTTCATCTAATATTGGTGGACACACAGGATTCAAGTTCAATTACTGTTCATATTATGTGTTATTTGCACAGTTACACTGCTCTAGCCACTTTGTACCACATGGCACATATGAGATTCATAACTCAGTGTGACTGTAACAGTTCATCCCTGTATATGCCTTTGCCTCACACACTTAATTCAACATTCTCAGGTGGTGGGGAGGCAGCCCATGACCAGCCAACACCTCACCCTCCCTTACTGCTATCAAACAGTCTCTATCTCTAGATTTCCCTATGATATTCTTTCCTCTCAAGAATGTTCTCACTCCCACATCCTAGGGTTCCACCTCATCTAGCAGCTCTTGCCTCAGCCCTGACCCTGGCAGCTTACTTGCTTAGGGTGTTGTCCCATACACAAAAAGGTTGTGAGTTTGATCCCCAGTCAGAGTGTGTATGAAATGTGACTGACTAAGATTTCTTTCCCAATGTCTGTCTGTCTGGCTCTCCCATTTTTGGTCTATAAAATCAAAAAAATACTGCTTCAATGAGAATTTAAAAAAAAACAGGTGTTCCTCAACCAAACTCTTGTCATGGTCTGAGGTATTCTCACATTTTTTTCTCATTTCTCCTTTGAAAGTAAAGTCATTTCCACTTTCAACTCAGAATGTTCATTTTCTGTTAAGAGTTCTCAAGATACAGAAAATCATTCTCCTGGATCATTGATGAATTTCTAGCTCTGACACACTCGGCTTTACTAGGTGATCAGTAAATAAGCAAATGCTGTTTGTGGGAGGCTGAGACAATGAGTAACGAGTTCTATTTAGCATCAGCCTATGGAGGGTGGACAGAGGACCAGACTCTGGGTCTCGACCTCTCTGACAGGAGCACAGACCAGGCAGAGGGTCCTGGCAGTGAGAAGAGACCCCAGATCTGGGCTGAGAGTCTCCAGAGTGTGAGGAGTCCTTCTGAGCCCTCATCATGGCAAAACCCAGAGCCAGGCCCCAGGCGGGGCCATCCCCTTGCTGTGGGTCTACAGGGGTGGGAACCTGGAAGGGCAGCAGCAGCCCTGGACTCACCACATTCTGTGCATCTCTGTCCTCCAGACCCAGGATCTCCTCCACCTACAGAGCAGGAGCACTCAGAGCAGATGGCACCATGTCCATCCTCCCTGTTCTTCTCTGCCTTGATCAGTTGTGGGGCATGGGGACAGGGCAGCAGGAGTGGCTGTGGCAGCTGTACATATGTGTACATGGGGACCCTCAGGGATCAGGCAGCTGGAGCAGATGAGGCCCTAAGGTAAGGGAACCAGCTCTGACATCCAAGTGCAAATCTGACAGGGACTGTCTTCCAGGGCTAAGTCTGGGCTAGAAAACCTGTGAGCAGAATGATGAGTCCTCCCCAGGTTCCCTGTCCCACCTCCTACTTCATATCTGGGGCTTAGGAAGGAGCACAGAGGACCTGAGATAAAAGAGGGGGGACATGCGCTGAGCTGGGGAATGAGGGAGTGGGGAAATGTCTTTCTAATGCAGCCTCTGATTCTTTCCAGGGACCCTCCTGAGACCCAGCATCTGGGGTGAGCCAGGCCCTCCCACACCCTGGCTATTCTCTGTGACCATCTGGTGTCAGTGGGTCCTGGAGGCCCAGGAGTACTGTCTACATAAAGAAGAAATGTATATGTCCTGAGACAGAGAGAAACCGCTGGAGCCTGGAGAGAAGGCCAAGTTAATCATTGACAGTTTCCATGCAGGGAGATATTACTATAAATACCACACTCCCACTGGCTGGCCAGAGCCCAGTGACCCCCTGCAGTTGGTGGCTACAGGTAAGAGGACACTCAGGATCACAACCCCAGGCTCTGCCCTTAGGAAGGGGAATACTCTCAGAGGATCTCCCCCTAACAGCCCAGCTCTGGGGGACATGAGGGAGGTGTGAGCCCTATTTCACATGCTGCCTCCTTCTCTCCAAGGCTACTAATACAGCAAACCCAGCCTCTCAGCCCTGCCCAGCCTTGTTGTGACCTCAGCAGGGAATGTGATCCTCCAGTGTGGCTCATGGCAGGGATTTGAGAGGTTCATTCTGACTAAGGAAAAAGACAGGCTTTCCTGGACCCTGGGCTCCCAGCCTCACCCCAGTGGGCAGGTCCAGGCCCTGTTCACTGTGGGTCCAGTGACCCCCAGCCACAGGTAGACATTCGGGTGCTATGGCTGTTACAGGAACAGACCCCATCAGTGGTCATGGCCCAGTGACTCCCTGGAGTTCCTGGTCTCAGGTATGTTCCATTATTGTCCCATGTAAGGATTGAAGCTCCAGACAGGTTCCTGGGGTCTTTGTAAGGAGGGGAGCCCCATGTGAAAAGTGGGGTGAGGGGAGAACAAGGGGACCCTGGGTCAGAGAGAAAGAGAGAGACAGTGGGTCCTGGGGACCAGGCCTGGAGGAGGGTACATGGGAGGAGCAACCCTGTCACTCCTGTCTGGTCCATGCAGGTGGCTCAGGAAAGCCCTCCCTCCTGACCCAGCAGGGCCCTATTGTGGCATCTGAACAGAGCCTGACCCTCCAGTGTTGCTCTGACCTTGGTTATGACAGATTCGCTCTGTCCAAGGAAGGGGGACAAGACCTCCCCGACAGTACTGCCCTGTAACCCCAGGCTGGGCTCTCTCAGGCCAACTCCCCTCTGAACACTGTGCATTGCTCCCACGGGGGCCGGTACAGGTGTTATGGTGGACACAACCTCTCCTCTGTGGTCAGCCCCCAGTGATCCCCTAGACATCCTGGTGGCAGGTGAGGAGCCTGTGGGTTCAGTCAGAGACCCAGAGTTTGCTCAGGCCCTGGTGGGGGTCTCAGATAGTGATGACCAGGACAAGGGGTATGGAGTCCCCAGGGAAGGAAGGCAACAGACCAGGGATGGGAGGGGGAGGGGGAGAGTCAGAGAAAACAGAGACAGAGAGGAGGATGCTCAGAAAGGGGCTTGGTGACTCTCAGGTCAGAACTAGGTGGTAACAGCACCTCACCCATCCCCTCTCTCTAGGACAGCTCCCTGACAGACCCTCCTTTTCAGTGCAGCTGGGCCCCAGAGTGGCCTCAGGGGAGAAGGTGACCCTGCTGTGTCAGTCATGGAGCCCAAGAGACTCTTTTCTTCTGACCAAGGAGGGGGCAGCCGATCTCCCGCTGCATCTCAGATCACAGTCCCAAGCTCAGCAGCACCAGGCAGGGTTCTCCATGGGTCCTGTGACCTCAGCCCTTGGGGGGATCTACAGGTGCTACAGCTCACACAGCACCTCCCCCTACCTGTTGTCACAGCCTAGTGACCCCCTGGAGCTCTTGGTGTCAGGTGAGGAGCCCCAAGCTCTACCTTCTGGAGCTTCTGGCCTCAGGTGAGATGGCCCCTGACCTCGTCATTTCTGTGCTCACTCAGCCCTAGACACTGTATCTGGAGAGTCTGAGACAGTAATAAATAAGGGGCCCTGGCTGGTGTGGCTCAGTGGAATGAGTGCCAGCCTGCAAACCAAAGGCTGGCCAGATCGATTCCTAGTCAGGACACATGCCTGGGTTGTGTGTGAGCCAGGTCCCCAGTAGGGGGTGTGCAATAGGCAACCACACATTGATGTTTCTTTCCCTTTCTTTCTCCCTCCCTTCCCATCTCTCTAAAAAATAAGTAAATAAAACCTTTATTTTTAAAAAAAGTAGCTCCTGGTGACAAACGTGGCTCAAATTTTAAAACACAGACCTGGCTGGCATAGCTCAGTGGATTGAGTTTGGGCTGTGAATCAAAGTGTCGCAGGTTCGATTCCCAGCCAGGGTACATGCCTGGGTTGCGGGCCATAACCCCCAGCAACTGCACACTGATGTTTCTCTCTCTCTCTCTCTATCTCGCTCCCTTCCCTCTCTAAGAATAAATAGATAAAATCTCCTTAAAAATTAAAAAAAAAACAAAAACATAACCTATAAATAAACAAATAAACAAACAAATAAATAAAGTATTAATTAATTAATTAATTAATTGATCCAGGTGGCTTTCCCAGACAGGACACTCAGGAGCCCCTGACACGAGCTCCTCCCCCATGCACCCTGGATCCCCAGCTGTTCAGTTCGTGGGGTCTCCCAGCTTTAGAAGAAGAAGCTCATGAGTTCTGTGCCTCCCACTAAACGCAGAACACACAGCTCTTACTTATTTCTGGTTGGAGACCATTTTCATCCCTCATCCTTAACCCTCAGGTACAGTTCCTATCGAAGTGACTCAGAACAAGTTCTGAATCCAGAGATCCCAACAGGCTGAGATGATCCAAGGAGAAGACAGGGACCTGGCAGAATCTAGTCCTGGCTCATGACACGACCATGTGTAAGTTACACTCTCAGAAATGGGGCATCGGGGAGCACAGACCCCAGGAGGGAGGCTCGAGTCTCCCCAGGTCCTCACTCACTCCCTCATTTCATGATCCTCAAGGGCAGCCAAAACCATCAGCCCATCACAGAACAAGTCAGACCCCAGGAGTGGGCAGGAGAATCCTCAGTTGTGGGGCTGGGTGCAGAGGGTCAGGTCCTGCCAGAGGGAGGCAGGTGTTCTGTATCGACATTGTGGATTCTGGGAAGACTTTGGTCTGCCTGAACATGGTGGCTTCTGTCTCCCCATTTTGTAGACTCCCACCTCCAAGACTACACTGTGGAGAATCTCACCTGCATGTGTGTGGCTGGGTTGGCCCTAGTGGGCCTCGGGCTGCTGCTGCTTCAGGCTCGAGACAGCAAGAGGAGGGCCCAGGCTGCAGCCAGGACATGAACACAGAGGGGACAGGACACCATTCAGAGAGGGGGAAGCCACGGAGCCCATATGATGGCCCAGGAGGTGGTGAAGGACAGCTGGACCAAAGGTGGGGAAACTGTCTGCTGATGTGTTCAGGGCAGTGAACAAGCATTGGGTGCATGGAGTGTCTCAGTGCTCCCTGTGCAGGGCTCTTCCTCCATTAAATGTCTGTTTCTCTCCCTTTCTTTGCTGACTCTCTGAAATAACCACACTTGTCTTCTCACATGAGGGTCTATCCCACATGGCTTCTTTGAGTCCACACATCTAAAACCTCACGCCCTTCTCCACTGTTATATAATAAAATGTTCTTTGCTTATAATCACATTACCAGATGAGCATTATTGAATCTATATCTCTTCAGTTCACAGGGTTAACCTGGTTTCAATAACTGATTAAATGCACTAAGTCACATACAAGCCTGGGAAATACAAATCCAAACCCACGCCACCACCCTCTCTGTTCCCACAGTCCTTCCCATCCCCATCAGATGCCACCTGTGCCGTTTCCCTGAAATGTCATCACTTGAAGGGACAGCAGATGATATTACTCAGGAAATACAGTTAGAGAGCACTGACTTGTGACATTTACCAAATTCTGTGGTGTAAATTCTCCCTTCATGACCAAGCCAAAATGCCAATGTGACTTCACCGAGTGCAGAGTTGGGAGATGGCAGAATCATCATCACCACTGAGTAAGAGTCATCTGCCCCACATCTCCCAACATGGTCTCTGTTGACCTAGATTGCATCATCTTGTAGACATGATGATAATCCCTACTGTAGTGTGGGGGCACAGTGTCACTGAAATCGTGACAACATAATCCCAGATATTCACACAAGAGTAAAAAAAAAAAAAACAATCTGAAAACAAATGGGCTCAGAATTCAAATACACTTGTGGAGGTAATAATCATTTTAACTGTTTGGGGAGTACAGTGGAATTATCTAGGTAAAAGGATGAGACACTGAGTTATGACCATAACATATACATGCTGGAGAAACCACATATGCATGCATGAATTACACTCACAACAACATGGACCAGTGTGACTTTCATATTATAAAGCAAGCACACGTCACAAAATCCCTTGAGTAAGAAAGAAAGACAGGTTGCATTTGTTCACCATGACCTACCACATGGCAGTGCAAAAGCACAAATTCAATCAGTAAACAGTGCATGTCAATCTTCAAACGTGCTGGTGAGTCAATGAAAGAAGATTCTCAGAAGAAGGCAGACAGGTCTGTTCCATTATGCAGCCTTCAGAAAGAGATGCCATTTGTCACTCATGTAGGCACACCCAAGAGAAACCCAATGAACAAAAGTAGGAATAGGTCCCTTGGGATCTGTTAGGGGTTAAACGTAGTACAGTGGTGAAAGTTCATTCAAATGTACTTTGTGACTTTCATTTGGTGACTCCTAAGTCCAGTTGTCATTATAGGAAAATGCTGCTTTTTATTTGGTGATTTATCTACATCTTCATATAATTTAGTGAGCTGTCCTGAAGGTACATGATAAAATCCACGGGCTAACCTAAGTGATGCACTTCCTACAAGGTGGCTGTCGATGTGTTGGAGGAAGTGTCACCTTGGCGATACAGTTGCCTCAAAGCATGATCAGCACCCACCTGACCAGCTGCACTAAGTCCAATCAAACAATGAGTCCCTGCTGAGGTAGATGTTGAATCTCAGAAGACACCCTGTGCATCACCACCTGACATGCAACTGGCCATGTTAAATGTCCACAGGAGCTTCTGATCCTATGTTGCTCCAACTGTCAGGATGCTTGTAGTCACCAGTATGGATGTGTGGGTTACTTCACAGAATGAGGTTCAACTCTATTGGGTACTCATTTGGGATCACACAGGTTTTGGTTGCAGACTAAACAGTACTCAGGATTCCTCATCTCCTCCTGGTCCCTGCTGAAGAAGACTCAGGGGAAGGCAGCTGGGTGCACAGGGTACTTGTCTTGATTCCACTCCCAGATGGAAACTCACTGGGTTCCTGACCTTGAAAATCGAACACAGTATGGATAAGACTTTTTGTCATTGACAGATGGTGTTGGATAAATGAATGTACAAAAAAGCAAAAGAATGAAGATGGATATGGATCACACACTCCACACCAAAATGACCTGAAAATGGTTCCATATAACAGCTAATATACAACTTAGGATTAAATGGGTAAATCTTCATGAGTGTGGGCTTACTTATGTTTTCTTAGAAATGACACCAGGGGGCTAAGATGGTGTCAGACTAGGAAGGAGCAGATTCGGCTTTCCTCTGCTCAGGGGAGAAAATCCTGACCTCTATGGAGTAGAGAGGCAAGCAACCAACATACTTCAGCATTCTTGAAAATAGGGGACCAAGGATTGTGGCAGAACCGAAAGACCAAAGAACGGACCCTAAGAAGAGTGCTGTAACAAGGTAGGGTCCTGGGACCAGCGTGTGGTCCTGGGGCTGCAGTCTCAGGCCCAGGGCCTGCTGCTGGGTTTGCCATAGGGTCCTTGGGAGAGAGAGCCAGGTCAACTGCTCCCTCCCCAGCCAAACAAGGTCTGAGCAGCTCTGGGAGGAATCCAGGTGCTGGCAAACACACAGGGGCTGTGAGCACCTTTGGAGGCGGTGGACACCTGAGGAACTGAGTCTCACAGCAGACCCGGACCCCCACGGTCACCAGTCTGGCTGGAACGTTTGGCAGTGGGAGAAGCCAGGCCACTGTGGGGAGCGGCAGGCTTGAACGGGAGGAATTTCTCAAGAGGAAGGAGTGAATAAACACAGACGCTGTTTGGGGAATTCTCCTAAAGTGATCAGTGGCTCCAGCCTCCCTGCTACCCAGCTGTGGGCACACCAGCGCACGGGTGCATGGGCGCACGGGCGCACGTGCAGGGACAGCATCCCCGCACCCCAGTCCACAGCAGTAACCCTGGGGAAAGACCTGATTCCCACACCCAGGGCGCAAGGCTGAGGAGCCAGTGCGAGCTCTGCTGGCAAACCAATCATCCTTCAGCCTGCCTCAGCCAGCAAAAGCAGAAAAACCAGTTTGGCCACTTTGAAACCAAGAGACTTTTTAATTTGATTCTATTTTTTTAACAATTTTTTATTTTTTAATTTTTATTGTTTTTATTCTCTTTTGATTTCTCTTTCCTCTCTTACCTGATTTCTTGTTTTATTCCTTCATCC
Source organism: Phyllostomus discolor (assembly GCF_004126475.2). Classification (NCBI taxonomy): domain Eukaryota; kingdom Metazoa; phylum Chordata; class Mammalia; order Chiroptera; family Phyllostomidae; genus Phyllostomus; species Phyllostomus discolor. The sequence continues at coordinate 18,544 of NW_023397518.1, forward strand.
TTCCTGTCCTCCAATTTTATCTCTTCTTCCTTCCTTCGTCTGCCTTTTCTATTTTTACTTTTTTAAAGTTTTTCTAAATACCTACAAGTGAGACAAAATCCTGAATCTGTGAAAAGACTGAAGTTGAACCCAAAGAAGGGGCATCACAACAGCTGGGACAGTGAGATAAATTTCACTCTGCTATTACAGAGGACCTGCAAGTTATTGCATATTTGTATTATTATTTTTTTTCTAGTATTCCTACATCTTTTTTAATAGTATTTTTATATCCCTCTTCTTTTTGTATAGTCTGCTTTGCTAGGCTGGGTGTATTGTATGACCTGACAGCTTTCCCCCGATATCTCTTTCCATACTGTATTACTAATCTACTGTCCTTTAACTCACCTGTGTCCTATTAGCACACCACTCAAGGTTCTGTACTCCCTATTCTTGTTACCTAGATCTCATAGAATCTGTCATATGATTGTTTCCATACTACTATTGTAAATAACTGCTGTTTGATGCAATTGTAATTACCTCACAACACTCCCCGCCCCCCCGAGATCTTAGCCCATTTCAAAGTTTCCTGAACTCTATTACTGTAGTGGTTAACTCTATTCTCTCACACACTACACGTATTTACTATCCTTTACTCTCACCTTACCCCAGAATCTGACTTCCCACAACCTCCCTGCTTTATAGATCCAACTCACTATCCTTCCTCCCCCAACAAGAGTCTTATCATCTTTCCATCCTTCCTAAAAATCAGCTAGCTGGGTGGAAGATCACGGTTAACACTATACATAGTCAAAGGATCTCCTATCTCTTCTCTACTTGCTACTGCTGTAAATAGCATAGAATTCTCTGCTGCTGTCTTAAACCATTTTGCCTTCCCCCTCCAAGTGATGACAAAAAAGAATAGGTGGAGGAGGTGAACACCAGGATACCCACTGGAAAAGGAAACCTAACAACAAAGGAACCACTAACAGATAACAACAGAAGAAGGTGAAGGAGGGAGTAGTAACTACACAAACCTAAATCCAGGACCTATCTGGAAATACAACTAAACAGTAGAGACAGTACCCAATACAAACAACTGAACAAGAATTCTTTAAACCTTACACACACAGAAGAACCAGCTTCAACACAACCTGCCCTCACCAGCACAACAAAATACAGGAGGTGGTGGACAGAGTGACCCTCATTTAACCAGCTGGTGGGAAGGAACCACCAAAGAAGGACTCAACAACAACCAAAACCTGTTGGGGGCCGGGACAAGCCTGAAACAGGCTGATGCAACCATGGAGAAGTATTGCACCTGCACAGACAGGATGTCTGCGGTCAGAAGCCATGCGAACACCCGACCAATCAGCGCCCTGATCATGCGCCTATCACGCGTCCCTTAACCAATCCCAGCTAAGAGCACGCCCCAAGCCCGCCAATCAAAGCTACTTCCCTTTTCTGCCTTCCTCTATATAACTCCCTCCATTTTGAAATAAAATTTGCAGCTTGATCAGAACTCTTTGTCTTGCTGCCGTTCTTTCGCGCCTCCTGTCCCATCCCTTTTCATCCGTTACAGGTATATCAGCGGACCCCGTTGACTGCCTCGCGGGCCGAGGCAAAAACCCAAAGGCAAACACAAAGCCAACTTAAACGACAGCCCAAGACCAGTGAGCTTGGGAGATCAAGGAAACAGCACCACTGAAATTCACTGCTATTCTACTAAAGAAGTTCAAAACATAAACCCAGGGAGCCAGAACAGATCAATATAAGAAGTTGAGGCAAACAAGAAGAGTTTCACAAACAATGGGAAGACAAAGAAACAATCCCCAAATGAAAGGAAAGAAGGAAGCCTCAGAAAGAATGCTAAATGAAATAGAGGCAATTCAACTATCAGATATTGAGTTCAAAGCAATGATTGTGAACTCACTGAAAACTACATCAGCATAAAAAAGGAAATAGAAACTCTCAACAAGGGTCAAGAGAAAATGAAGAATACAATTTCTGAACTGAAGAACACAGTAGAAGGAATGAAAAGCAAGATCGATGAAGCAGAAGATTGGATCAGCGACATAGAGGACAAAGTAGAAGAAAACACCCACAAAGAGCAAGAAAAGGAAAAGAGGCTCAGAAAGAATGAAAAGAAATTAAGAGAAATGCAAGACAATATGAAACGTAATAATATTCGTATAATAGGGGTACCAGAAGGAGAAGACGAAGAACAAGGGATAGAAAACCTATTTGAAAAAGTAATGATGGAAAGGATCCCTAATTTGATGAGAGAAAAAGTCACACAAATCCAGGAAACACAGAGAGTCCCAATCAACAGGAACCCAAAGAGACCCACCTCAAGACACATCATAATTAAAATGGCAAAAATTCAAGACAAAGAGAGAATCTTAAAGGCAGCAAGGTAGAAACAGGAAGTAACATACAAGGGAGCCCCAATAAGGCTAACAGCTGACTTCTCAATGGAAACACTCCAAGCCAGAAGAGAATGGCAAGAAACAATCCAAGTAATGAGAACCAGAGGCCTGAAACAATGACTACTTTACCCAGCAAGGCTCTCAATCAAGATAGAAGGCCAAATAAGAAGCTTCTCAGGCAAAAGAAGTCTAAAAGAATACACCTCTGCTAAACCAGCTCTGCAAGAGATGCTAAAGGGACTGCTTTAAGGAAAGAAAGGAAAAGAGAGAGTGAGAGAGGAACACACGTACATAAAAGGCAATGAATAAGTACCTATCAATAATAACCTTAAACGTAAATGGATTAAAGGCTCTAAACAAAACAAATAGAATAGCTGATTGGATAACAAAACATGACCCACACATATGCTGCCTACAAGAGACCCACCTCAGGATAAAAGATCTGCACAGGCTGAAAGTGAAGGGTTGGAAACAAATGAATTCACAGCAACCCAAAACTTATGGGACACAGCCAAGGCAGTCCTGAGAGGGAAGTTCGTAGTGATACAGGCCAACTTAAAAAACTTAGAAACATTCCAAACAAACAACCTAACCTTATGTCTACAAGAACTCGAGGAACAACAACAAAGACAGCCCAGAGCAAGCAAAAGGAAGGAAATAACCAAGATCAGAGCAGAATTAAATGACATAGACACTAAAAGCACAATTCTAAAGATCAATGAATCCAAGAGCTGGTTCTTTGAAAAGATAAACAAAATTGACAAGCCTTTAAGCAGACTCATCAAGAAAAAAAGAGAGAAAACCCAAATAAACACAATCAGAAATGAAAGAGGAGAGATTACAACAGATACCACAGAAATACAAAGGATTGTAAGAAATTACTACAAAGAACTGTATGCGAAGAAATTTGAAAAGCTAGATGAAATGGACAAATTTCTAGAAAAATATAATCTTCCAAAACTCAATAAAAAAGAAGCAGAAAGTCTGAACAGACCAATAACAACAAAAGAAATCGAAGCAGTAATAAAAAAACTCCCAACACACAAAAGCCCTGGACCAGATGGTTTCACAGGAGAATTCTACAAAGCATTTAAGGAAGAACTAACCCCTATCCTTCACAGACTATTCCAAAAAATCCAAAAAGATGGAAGACTCCCAAACTCTTTTTATGAGGCCAACATCATCCTAATTCCAAAACCAGATAAAGACACAACAAAGAAAGAAAACTTCAGGCCAATATCGCTGATGAACATTGACGCTAAAATCCTCAACAAAATACTGGCAAACCGCATCCAATAGTACATTAAAAAGATCATACACCATGACCAAGTGGGATTCATTCCAGGTATGCAAGGATGGTACAATATTTGCAATTCAGTAAATGTAATACATCACATAAACAAAAGCAAAGACAAAAACCACATGATCATATCAATTGATGCAGAAAAAGCATTTGATAAGGGACAGCACCCATTTATGATAAAAACACTCAGCAAAGTGGGAATAGAGGGAGCATTCCTCAACATAATAAAGGCCATATATGAGAAACCTACAGCCAACATCATACCCAATGGGCAAAAATTAAAATCTTTTCCACTAAGAACAGGAACAAGACAAGGCTGTCCACTTTCACCACTTCCATTCAATATAGTACTGGAAGTTTTAGCCACAGCAATCACACAAGAAAAAGAAATAAAAGGCATCCAAATCGGAAAGGAGGAAACAAAACTGTCACTGTTTGCAGATGACATGATAGTGTACATAGAAAATCCTATAGACTCCACCAAAAAACTGCTTGACCTAATAAATGAATTTGGCAAAACAGCAGGATACAAAGTCAATATCCAGAAATCAAAGGCATTCCTGTACACCAACAATGAAACAGCAGAAGCAGAAATCAAGAAAAAAAATCCCATTTGAAATAGCAAAAAGAAAAATAAAATACCTAGAAATAAATCTAACCAAAGAGGTAAAAGACCTGTATTCAGAAAACTACATAACACTGAGGAGAGAAATCAAGGAAGACACAAAAAAATGGAAACATATACCGTGTTCATGGATCAGAAGAATTAATATCATCAAAATGTCCATACTACCCAAAGCAATTTACACATTCAATGCAATACCTATTCAAGTACCAATGGCTTATTTCACAGACATAGAACAAACACTTCAACAATTTATACGGAACCATAAACGACCCCAAATAGCTGCTGCAATTTTGAGAAACAAGAGTAAAGTAGGAGGGATCACAATACCTGACACTAAACTATACTACAAGGCCACTGTAATCAAAACAGCCTGGTACTGGCATAAAAACAGGCACATAGATGAATGGAACAGAACAGAGAGCCCAGAAATAAACCCAAGTCTCTATGGTCTATTAATATTTGACAAAGGAGGCAGCACCATTAAATGGAATAAAAATAGCCTCTTCAACAAATGGTGTTGGGAGAACTGGACAGCTATGTGCAAAAAAATGAAACTCGAGCACCAACTTACACCTTATACAAAAATAAATTCAAGGTGGATAAAAGACTTAAATATAAAACGTGACACCATTAAAGTCCTAGAAGAGAACGTAGGCAGGAAAATCTCAGATATTTCACACAGAAGCTTTTTTACTGACATATTTCCTAGAGCAAAGGACATAAAGGAAAGAATAAACAAATGGGACCTCATCAAAATAAAAAGCTTTTGCACAGCTAAAGAAAACAGTATCAAAATAAAAAGAAAACAAACTGTATGGGAAAACGTATTTGCCAATGATATCTCAGACAAGGGTTTAATCTCCAAAATATATAAAGAACTTACATGACTCCACTCTAAGAAGACAAGTAACACAATTAAAAAATGGGCAAAGGACTTGAACAGACACCTCTCCAAGGAGGACATACAGAAAATCCAAAGACACATGAAACGATGTTCACTATCGCTAGCTATCAGAGAAATGCAGATTAAGACCACAATGAGATACCACTTCACACCAGTCAGAATGGCCATCATAAACAAAGCAAAAAACAACAAGTGTTGGAGAGGTTGTGGAGAAAAGGGGACCCTAGTGCACTGTTGGTGGGAACTGCAGACTGGTACAACCACTATGGAAAGCAGTATGGAACTTCCTCAGAAAACTAAAAATGGATCTGCTTTTTGACCCTGCGATTCCACTGCTGGGACTATATCCTAAGAACACTGAAACACCAATACAAAAGAACCTTTGCACCCCGATGTTCATAGCAGCACAATTTACAATAGCTAGATGCTGGAAGCAACCTAGATGCCCATCAGTAAATGAATGGATCAAAAAACTATGGTACATTTACACAATGGAATTCTATGCAGCAGAAAGAAAGAAGGAGTTCCTACCCTTTGCAACAGCATGGATGGAGCTGGAAAGCATTATGCTAAGCAAAACAAGACAGGCAGTGAAAGACAAATACCACATGATCTCACCTTTAACAGGAACCTAAGCAACAAAACAAAGAAACAAGCAAAATATAACCAAAGACACTGAAATAGGGGACAGACTGACAGTGACCAGAGGGGAGAGGAGGGAATTTCAGGGGGGAATGGGTAGGGTTTACAGTAACAAATTTGGAGGACACATGGACAAAAACTAGGAGTGGGGGGTAATGGGGGGGAAGAGAGGAGGGTTGGGTGGGTGGGCTGGAATGGGAGTAAGTGGGAGAAAACTGTACTTGAACAATGATTAAAGTAAAATTAAAAAAAAAGAAAGAAATGACACCAAAAACATAATAAGCCAAAAAAGTTAGATTTTATAAAAAAATAATGTGTGTGAATCAAAGAACACTGTCAAGAAAGTGAAAAAACAACATACAAAACTAGAGAAAATATTTGCCAATTATATCTAATAATGATCTGGTCCATATTATGTTAAGTAGATGTATTACTCAATGATCAAAAACCAAAAACTCCTGTTCATAAAAATGGTCAAAGTACTTAAGTAGGCATTTCTACCAAAAAGATATTCTGCAAAGATGACAAGTTCTATAAATAGAAAGATGAGCTCAGGAAAACATGCCCACCATGGTCAGCCATTAGGAGAATGACCTTGAAAATTACCACAACCAACGTCAGCAAGATGGTGGAGAAAGTCCCAGCTCTGCTCACCCACAGAAGCCATGATTTAACCACCATCCATAGACAAAACTACATTCACACTCTGGGGTGAAGGTGTGAGGTCCCAGCACCCAGTGGAGCAAAAACACCCAAGAACAATTGTGTTGAAAAGGGTGAGAAGAACAGCTTTATTTTACCACATTAGCCCTCCCACCTGCTGGCCCATCTCTGCACAGGGAAATGCCCTCCACTTGCAATTTCTCCTGTGGGGGCAAGGAGAGCAGGAGCCTCCACCCCCACAGCCTTTCCATTACTGCCCAATGGACCAGCTTCTGTCTGGCTGAGGGGTCTGCTGGCCGGATCCTCTGGGAACAGCTCAGAATGAGGAAATAAGGAGAGGTCCCAGTAATTGATGTGTGGGTCTCAACAACCAGCCCACCCACAGACCCTGCAGCTGGCAATGAGTTCCTCACAAAAATGAAAACAGAACTTTCATAAACACTAGCACTTTCACCCTGAGTGTCTGTTCAGAGCAAATGGAATCAGGATTTCTAAGAGATATCTGCACTCCCAGGTTCGCTGCAGGGTTATTCACAACAGCAGACACTTGCAAAGCACATAAGTGTTCACCAGCAGATTATGGATAAGGCAGCTGTGGTGTATAGATACACAATGGAATACTCTTCAGCCATAAAAAACAGGAAGTGCTGCCATTTAAGACAATACAGGTGTGCCAGGAGAACATTATGCTGAGTGACATGAACTGGACCTAGTGAGGTAAATCCTGCATGATTTCCCTTATCTTCAGAATAAATATTTTGGAGATCTGAACTCAGGTAAAATAGCGGAGAGTGGTGATTACCAGAGGCTGGAAATTGGGGGAAGAAGGAAATATTGATTGATACTTGTAAACTTTCTGTTGTATGATAAATAAGTTCTAGAGAGGGCTAATGTACAGAGTGTTGACATTGTTAAAAATAGTCAATTGTACAATGGAAATTTGCTGTGTTCTCAACCCACACATGTTGGGGAGCTTTGCCCGCTGAGCCCCCCATCCACTGTGGATGAGAATAAGTCTACCAAGACATGATCTGCTTGGGGAGGAAAGGGGGCTGATCTCTCAAAGAAGAAGGGCCAAGAGCCTTTTCCTCAGTGGACTTTTATTGGGTTCATTTTGCACAGGAATACAGGTAAAGCTCACTTATCATTGTTAGGTAGTAAGGATCAAACAATAGATAACATACAGAGAACTACAAGGGCTTATTGTGAGTCAGGGTCTGTTAGCTAAAGGGCTACAAAACTTTAGGAAACAAACTGATTTCCTGCTTGGACCCTTGTCATTTAATTGAGAGCATTCTTAGCAAAGTAGTTTTCACAGGATTTTATATATTCTTTCTTAGGCCTGATCACTCGGGGAACCCGCCCTTTCCAGCACAGGGCTGCACTGCCCTCTGTCATTGTTTCAGGCTTAAGTCAGGCAGGGGAAGTAAGGCAGCCAAGAGATTAGGAGACTTCTTGCAGACAGAATGATTCTGTCTTTTTGTAGACAGAATCAGGCTATGTCAAAGCTGAGGGGCAAGAGTCCATCACCCTCTTTTGCTATAGCCTCCCAAGTCCTTCCCTGGGAGCTCCCTGTGATCATGCCTCTCTTCGATCATCCCTCCCTTGAGGAATCTTACCCATCATTGGCTAACCAATCATGTATTGGGGTCCAGGCAGGGTAAAGTAAAAGGGGTAGAGGCAGTGCCCCTGCCAGGGAGATAAGCTTTGTCTCCTTAGTGGCTTCTGGTCTGAAGGTCGCTCACTCAGTGTTAGCCATGTTGAGGGTTACAGCTTCTGAAACCAGGCAGGGCGGTTCCCAACACACACACAGAAAATAAATGGAAATGGTGTGAGGTGATGGATATGTCAGTCATTTGACTGTGGTGATCTTTTTCAAAGTGTACATATATACCAAAACACCAAGATGTACACAATTCCCATGTGTCATTATTCCCCAAAAAGCTGTGGAAAATAATGTTCCTGGTCAAATATCTACTTTTTAAAAAGATTTTATTTATTTATTTTTACACAGGGGAAGGGAGGGAGAAAGAAGGAGACATCAATGTGTGGTTGCCTCTCACATGTCCCCTACTAGGGACCTGGCCTACAACCCAGGCATGTGCCCTGACTGGGAATTGATCCAATGACCATTTGGTTCATAGACCCAGTGCTCAATCCACTGAGCCACACCAGTCAGGGCTGGTTAAATCCCATTTTGGAACAGAAGTAAAGTATCTGCAGCAAGCATGAGCCCTAAGGAATATTAACTGGGGCACACATTAGATATTCTGCAAAGAATATCTTCTGCAAAGAGTTTTTTAATATTAATATTTCCTTATTAGTATTCCTTATTAATATTTAATATTAGGGAGGGGTGGGTCATGGAGGAAATTTGGGCTTCCATGCAGCACAGAACCAATTCCATGGATGGGGTGCATGCAAGCATGAGATCCATTGGGAATCTGTCACCTCTTCTGTGGTTTCCTTCCAGGGTTCTGTCTGGGCCAGAAGATCTGGACACTCACAGGTGAGTCCTCTCCATCCCCTCAGTACAGTGTACACCAACCCTCCGGGCATCAGCCACGGATTTTGTGGGGAGAGAGGAGTTGGGGCTGCTGTGGATGACACTGGAGGGCCAGCAGCGAGACTTCTGGAAACACAAAAAGAGTGGCAAGCCCTGTGTGATTCTAGGGTCTTATTTCTGCCAGGAAAACCTTCCTAGTCTCTCCCTGAGACTACGAAGCCCAGGTCTGTGTTCACATGAAGGAGTCTGAGGATTTTCAAAGCTGTGGTCTGGGGCAGGTGGCTGTCATCTCCATAAGTAGGGAAACAAGATGCCTGACCCCACACAGGCCTCCTAGGACCAGGTGTCCCACACCTTCTCTAACCTGCCCTTCACCATAGGAACTGCAGGGACTCCCACTGCACCTGCCTCAGGGAATGGGACAGTCCTGGCCCTTGGGGCAACTCTGATGGAGGAGAACTTCACAAAAGATCAGGGTTCTATTTCACCTTATTTTCATAAAGTGGAACTTGCTCCTTTCTCCCATGTCTAGTTCTTTTATTCAAACTGTGATTTTAGTTAACCTTGCTCAAACCAGTTATAAACACTAAGAATAATTCTTGTTGGGGGAGAACTGCAGGTCCATGTGGGGTTGGACTGTGTCCCTGGTCCCCCACCAGGTCACCCTGGACATTAGGAGACTCAGTTTGGGAGGAAGCCTTGGGAGAATGAAAAGGAGGAAAAACCCCACGAGGGATAAGAAGAGGGGCAGCTCCCCATTCTGAGCTCAAAGGCAGTGACCCCTCTCTCCCAGGTGGGCACGACAAGCCCTCCCTGTCAGCCTGGCTGATCCCTGTGGTTCCCCTTGGAGGGAGTGTGACTCTTCAGTGTCATTTCTACCCTCCATTTACCTCATTCAAACTAATCAAAAGAAATGGGACCCCCAGTCCTGAACTCCAGAGAGATCACATCAACACCTTTACCATGAGCCCTGTGACCACAGAGCATGTAGGATCCTACAGGTGTTTTGGACATCACAGCCACACATCTGGTTGGTTAGCACCCAGTGATGCCCTGGACATCGTGGTCACAGATAGGTGGCGTCCAGCCCAGGCCATGACCACCCTGCACAGTCAGACTCAGATGCCCTTGGAACCGACAGTTATCACTGCATTTCCAATCAGAATGAACCTTAGAAGGAGAGGCTGCTCTGAGAACGCAGAGACAGGGTGTGTAACATAAGGAATGGGGAGCCCAGGGAAAGGAGGAGGCGCCAACAAGCAGGAGAGTCAACTCAGGAATTAGCAAGAGCAGAATGCTGCTGCCTGGAGCAGGCAGGGAGGACCCAGCAGGGGCCATGTCACCTGATCCTAGCTCCAGAGACCCTCCAGGGGTCTTGAAACCCTGCCTTGGAGCAGCCAGAGCCTCAGATTAGCCAACATCACCTGTCACATTGGGAGTGGCCTCCAGAGGCACAGATTAGGGCATAGATTGGGAAATACCCCCTTCATCTCCACGTTTTTCCTTAGTCTCCTGACTGTTGTCTCCTTTGCTCTAGGAGATGTGTGCAGGGAGTCAGGAAATGCATCCTGCAGGGTCACCCCCACCCCACACATACAGAGCAGGGACACGATAGAGTGGGAGTGGATCACACAGCCATGCAGCTTTGAGCCAGCCCTGAGGGGTTGGGGCTTTTAGTCAAGAGAGACAGAAAAGCAGATCGAGGGGAGGCCATGAGATCCAGGCTGTGAATGCCATGAGCCAGAGGATGGACCAGGATGCTCAGGGGGAATGCAGCACAAAGACTTAAGAAGGAAAGGAGACATCACTGGGCTGAGGGAGGAAGAAATCCACTCCTGGAATATCAGGAGAAGGGGTGAGGGGCGCAACAGATGGAACCTACTCTCTTTCTTCCTAGGTGTGTTCAAAAAACTCTACCTCTCAGCCAAGCCAGGCTCCTTTGTGCATGCAGGAGAGGCTGTGACCCTGCACTGTCACTCAGAACTCATGTTTGACCAGTTTATCCTGTGCAAGGAGGGGGATGCACGGCGTTCCTGGCAGGTTGTGGAGAAGCTCCATGCCAGGAATGGACAAGCTCACTTCTCCATGGGCCCCATGACACCTGCATGTGCAGGGACCTACAAGTGCTATGGCTCTGTCCATCACTCACCCTATGAGTGGTCAATCCCCAGTGACCCCCTGAATGTTGTGATCACAGGTGAGTGTGGCCACACCAACCCTAATTCTCTTTGTGTTCTGGAAGCCTCAAGGGGTGATGTGGTGTTGAGTACAATGTTAATACAGGGAGAGAAAGACACACATACAGAGAGTGAAAAACTCAGGAGAGGGAGCTTGTGTCGTAGGGTGTCAAGGGAAAAGAAGAAAAATGGACAACTTGTAATCCAAACAGAACACAATTGACACTCTAAGGTAGAAAAGGGACCCCATATTAAACTTGACAAGCTCAGGGAAGATTTGCATGGCACCTTACAAACTCACAGACCTCATTAACCCACATAGGATGGTCTGAAATTAAAAACAATCTAACTAGAAACAGATCATGGTGGTAGTCATGTTCTAGGCTGGAGTTTTTCCCTAAAAAAGGTAAATCTTCAACTGAGTCTGTCTGTTTTCTTTTTGCATCTGATAACATACCTCTGGAATATCAAATTTATTTTTTCCTGCTTTTATTTTTTATTTTTTACACATATTTTATTGATTATGCTATTACAGTTGTCCCATTTTCCCCCTTCATTCCCCTCCACCTTGCACACCCACTCCCACCCACATTCCCCCACTTTAGTTCATGTCCATGTGTCATAAGTTCTTTAGCTTCTACATTTCGCATACTATTCTTGCCCTCCCCCTATTTTCTACCTACCATCTATACTACTTATTCGCTGTACCTCCCCACCCACTCCCCTGTTGCTAATACTCCATGTGATCTCCATTTCTGTGGTTCTGTTCCTGTTCTACTTGTTTGCTTAGTTTATTCTTGTTTTTGTTTTAGGTGTGGTTGTTAATAATTGTGAGTTTGCTGTCATTTTACTGTACATGTTTCTGATCTTCTTTTTCTTAGATAAATCCCTTTAACATTTCATAAAATAAGGGCTTGGTGATGATGAACTCCTTTAAGTTTACCTTATCTGAGAAATACTTCATCTGCCCTTCCATTCTAAATGAAAGCTTTGCTGGATAGAGCAATCTTGGATGTACGTCCTTGCGTTTCATGACTTGGAATACTTCTTTCCAGCCCCTCCTGGCCTGCAAGGTCTCCTTTGAGAAATCAGCTGACAGTCTGATGGGGACTCCTTTGTAAGTAACTGCCTCCTTATCTCTTGCTGCTTCTAGGATTCTCTCCTTCATTTTAATCTTGGCTAATGTAATTATGATGTGCCTTAGTGTGTTCCTCCTTGGGTCCAAATTTTTGGGGGACTCCCTGAGCTTCCTGGACTTCCTGAAAGTCTATTTCCTTTGCCAGAAAGGGGAAATTCTCCTTTATTATTTGTTCAAATCACTTTTCCATTGGTTGCTCTTCCTCTTCTCCTTCTGGTACCCCTATAATTTGGATGTTGGAACGTTTAAAAATGTCCTGGAGGTTCCTAAGCCTCTCCTTGTTTTTTTGAATTCTTGTCTCCTCATTCTTTTCTCTTTGGATATTTCTTCCTTCTGGTTCACACCAGAAGGGATTTTTTTGTCTCTTTTTTTTTAAGATTTTATTTATTTATTTTTAGGGAGGGAGAGAGAGAGGGGGAGAGAGAGAGAGAGAGATTTGAGTCCCAGTTTCCTTCCCATTACTATTGATTCCCTGTACATTTCCTTTATTTTAGTTAGCATAGCCTTCATTTTTTCATCTAATTTGCGACCAAATTCAACCAATTCTGTGAGCATCCTGATTACCAGTGTTTTGAACTGTGCATCTCATAGGTTAGCTATCTCTTCATTGCTTAGCTGTATTTTTTCTGAAGCTTTGATCTTTTCTTTGGTTTGAGCCATTTTTTTGTCTTGACATGCCTGTTATGTAGTGAGGGGTGGAGCCTAAGGTGTTCACCTAGGAGGAGTAACCCACATCGCTGGGTTGTGATGTGGTATGTGGGGTAGGGGTCAGAGAGGGAGCAGTGGAGCTTGCTCCACTCTGTCAGATTTCAGTCCCTTCTGCCACTTTCCCCAAGCAAATTGGACCCTTCTGGTGCTGATTCCTGTGTGGGTGGCTTTGTGTACATTCTAAGATCCTGTGGGTCTCTCCAACGAACTCTCCTGTGAGGCTGGGAGTCTCTCCCAACACCTCAACCCCCACAGGTGTTTTCAATCAGTGATTTGAGGCTTTATTTCCCCACACTGGAGCCCTGGGTTGTGCGGTCTGTCTCACTCCCCAGATTCACCTCGTTTATTTGCATGTGAATGTGGGACCGCCAGTCCACCAGCCACCTTGCAAGCCATGACCCTCCACAATCTGCTGCCTCACTGTGTTTGCCCGCTGTCACCCTATGCCTGGCATCTGCCAGCCACTGCTTGCATACCCAGAGTCTGCTGGTTGCTGCCTTGAGCACTTGGTGTTCGCCAGCCACCACTTTTTTTTTGCTGCAACCCCTCTCTACCCAGCCTTTGACTCCGCCCCTCCTACCAGTCTAGATGAATATGTCTATTTTAACTCCTCGGTTGTCAGACTTCTGTACAGTTCAATTGTTTGTCAATACTGGTTGGGATTTTTTTGTCTCTCTTTTTTTAAGATTTTATTTATTTATTTTTAGGGAGGGAGAGAGAGAGGGAGAGAGAGAGAGAGAGAGAGAGAGAGATCAATGTGCAGTTGCTGGGGGTTATGGCCTGCAACCCAAGAATGTACCCTGGCTGGGAATCGAACCTGGGACACTTTGGTTCCCAGCCCGCGCTCAATCCACTGAGCTACACCAGCCAGGGCGGATTTTTTTTTTGTTTCTAAATTTGTGGTCCTTATTTTGGTTCTGTGAGGAGGCACAGTGTGTCTACCTATGCCTCCATTCTGGCTGGAAGTCTGGAATGTCAAATTTCTTTTTTCCAGACCCCTCTAAGTACTGGCACCACATCAGAGGGGGACCTAAAAACCCCTCATTGTTACTGTTATCATGTTCATTGTTGACTGTTAACTACCTGTACCCACCTATGTGATAGATATGTCTATCATTTTACTTTTTATATAATCCCAGAGCTTCCCACTTTACTTCCTCCCACCTCTCTAAGCAGTCACCAATGGATTTCATGTAACCTATTTATGTTTCCCTCTTTTCACTGTAATGTATAAAGAAAGGTGCAAACTGCCATTCTTTGGAGCATTTTCTCAACATGTTGAGGTTTTGTTTCCTGCCAATTGTCATCAGTTTGTCTCCAATAGAGTCACAAGTTTCTCTACAGGTGTGGATGTTTCTTACATTGACAACAATGACAAACAGACAGAGAATGAAAAGTTGGACCAGAAGACCCATGAACATGGAGGTGAGGGCTGTTTCCCCAGCTCAGCAACACAGAGTTCCTATTCTGACACCTCAACACCCTTCCTCTGGAGCAAAAACACAGTAACACACCAAACACCCCTCAGCCAGCACTGTGAAAGATCCAATTAGAGATTAGGTCCCAGAGGAGTCGTCCAATCATGTGGTTTAACAGTTCCTTTGAAACAAAGAGGGAGGAGTGGTCACTCCCAACACCTGGGTGCAGGACCACACTGGCCTGTCCCTGCAGAATGAGGTGATCACAGATCCTGGGGAGATTCTGTCACTTTTCACTTCATAATCTCTTCACTTCACATGAAGAAACCTAAACTCAATCTGTGTTCTGGGGAGTCCCTGAAGTGTGTTTTCAGTTCTTCTGTTCAAGACAATCCCAGGTCTCACAGCTTTGAGGGGCAGTAAGCAGAGAGATACATGCAAAAAAACCAAACAAACAGGGATTCAGGGAAAAGCAGAGTCCGACACACACACACACACACACACACACACACACAGGAGTCAGCACTGCAGGGATCAAAGTGAGGCTGACAGATGCTAGAAGACACACAGAGTGGACACTGCAGGGCATAAAGAGAGAATTCTTCCTTCTCTCCCAAGGAAAGGGTAAGTTGTGGGCTAAGATCAAGGTCTCTGTTTCTTCTAGGAATGCAGAAGAAACCAACTCTCTCAGCCTGGCCTGGCCCCACAGTATTTTTAGGGGATAATGTGACCTTGTTCTGTCACTCTGAGAGTCCAAATGACCTGAACCACCTATGCAGGGAGGGTGAGACTCACGGGTGCTGGTTTGCTGGGGGACAGTGTCTTCATGGTATGTTGCAGGCTGACTTCCCCCTGGGCCCTGTGACCTCAGCTCAGAGGGACCCACAGAGGGACCTACAGATGCTACAGCTCTCTCAATCACTCTCATGTATGGTCACACCCGAGTGACCAACTGCACCTTCCTGTTACAGGTGAGGTACCTGGTACCTGTTCCTGTCTTACTAGACACTCAATCATGGAGCTACATCTGAAGGTTGCCCTGCTGGTGACAGGCATCTTAGGAACTCTGGAGAAAAAGAAGCACTGAGAAATACAGGGAGGAAAAGAGCAAATGCAGGGCAGGGCCCTTCAGACCTTCCTTCACCTCCTGTATAGACGCCCACAGTGGGGCCCGTGAATCCAGGCAGATGAAGAAAGGGGTCAGGACAGATCTGGGAGGGGGAGGGGCTGGATGCAATTTGGGGAGCACAGAGGTTGCATCAGCCTCTCACCCTGATTTGTTTCCCAGAAGCACCTTCTGACATACAAGTGATTTCCCCATTGAGGGGCCCAAGGTGACGTGTCTTCTGACCACACCTGTCTTTGGTCACCAGGCTTATCTTACTTTGCCCCTTCCCACTGTCACATCTCAGGTGGTCCTTCCTCAAGGTACTCAGGTGGAAGGACCAGAAGGCCACATCTTTCTTTCAGGGTAGGACAGAGTAAGGGGTGGGCAGGTAGCCACCCTTCCAGGAAAAAATGGTGCTTGCTACTTTAGTGGGCTAAGGAGTACACCTGGTGACACTTCTCTGACCCTTTTCCTAGTATCTTCTACAAGCACGTGCCTCTCACCCACAGAGTCAAGTACAAGAAAAGGTGAGTAAGGGGGCCACTTAATTTGGTCCATGGTCCCCAGAAGGCAAAGGCTCCTGTGTAAGTGTAAGCTCTGCTACCTCCCTGCTCTGTGACCTTGGCCTAGTGAAATGTCCAATGTGTTCATCAACATTGGCGATGGTGGTCAGCACGGGAATCAGAAAAGGAACTTAGCCAGTCATACTTCTCAGCTGGGACCAACAGGCAACAATGACTGTGACCCCATGCTCAGGGGAGATGTCCATACTCCCTCCATAAAGTTGAGTGGGGATAGGCATGATCAGGGGTAAAAAGGACTTAAGGGAATGCCTTCAATTCTTACTGTCCATCTGTTAGTAATCTGTTAACTCAGTACTCCACAGCTAAAGTGTGTTCCTACAGATCATATTTTGGGTGTGTGGGGGAGGAGAAATACTGTGAATGAATGAGTGAATGAACGACAATCATTTGATTCAGTCAATTACATGCATTGAGCTAAGCCATGCAATAGAGAAACCAGAAGTGGACAATTTAGAGTGAGTGGCAGGGAAGACCCTTCTGAGGGCAACACTTCAGAGACCTTCTGAGGGCGACACTTCAGAGGCCATCTGATGACAGTGAAAGATTGGCAAAAGGATACTCCCAACCCATGGACAGTAAATGTCATAAAACCAACATGGTAATGAGGTTGTGGTGTTCAGACCACCAGTGCAGAGGTGGAGTAGAGATGGGCCAGTGCACCTGACATGCAGTCAGTGAGGTGGAATAGAGATAGGGTAACTAGGAGCAAGTTTGGGAAACATTGATAAGCAATAAAGGAGCTTGGATGTTTTTCTCTCTGAAACTGGAAGACATTCAAATGTGTATATCAGAAAAGTGTCATGGCGTGCACAATACTTTTCAGAAGGGACAAATTGCAAGCACGAATAGAATTGATTCAGGGAAATGTGAGTTGAATCCATGAAGGTGGTGAGAGGCTTGGCCAGTTCTGGTGGAGAAAACTCTCATCAGCTTAGCCATAAAGGTGCTGGGGAAGGACTTGAGGAGGAGAATTCCAGATGGACTCAGAGGTAGACTCACCAGGAAAGACCTTCCAGAACATAGGTCTCGTATTTCTCAGCTGGGGCAAGTTGGTCATATTTATTTCTCTCTGAAGCACTGGGTGGACACTC
Source organism: Phyllostomus discolor (assembly GCF_004126475.2). Classification (NCBI taxonomy): domain Eukaryota; kingdom Metazoa; phylum Chordata; class Mammalia; order Chiroptera; family Phyllostomidae; genus Phyllostomus; species Phyllostomus discolor. Next base: position 35,819 of record NW_023397518.1, read on the forward strand.
ACACCTGGGCTGTCAGAGAAAGGAACAGCTGGGCAGGGAGCCTAGCATCCTTCAGAGACAAAAGGGAGGAGTCAGATTTGGGGGCTCCACTGATAGCTGTTATAGTTGTAGTGAGTAAATTTTCTCAGCTGCAACATTAGGCTTATGATACCCTCCTCCATGGTGCCAGTGAGGACAAGATGAGCTGATAAATGTGACAGTTCCCTGACCCTAGAAGGGCCCAGGCACAGAGAAGCTTCTCCATACATGATGGATCCCTTTGGGCTCACTTCTCCATATCATGATTACCTCTACCAGCAACACTGTTAATTATTTTGGAGAGGGTGATCAAGATTCTTCAGAGCAAGTTCCACACGAGGACCCTGGAAT